>NC_087063.1:1232072-1457072 GCF_963678635.1 Symsagittifera roscoffensis | reverse complement strand
GTTTGTTGTTTGCAGTGTGTCTGAGTGAAGTGAGCGAAGATAAGAAACAATGCATACTTGACTTCTCCAACTTCATCACCACTCTCTCGTTTTGTGTAGATCGAATTTTGATGTAGTTTGTTGTTTGCAGTGTGTCTGAGTGAAGTGAGCGAAGATAAGAAACAATGCATACTTGACTTTTCCAACTTCATCAACACTCTCTCGTTTTAAGTAGATTGAATTTTGATGTAGTTTGTTGTTTGCAGTGTGTCTGAGTGAAGATAAGAAACAATGCATACTTGACTTCTCCAACTTCATCACCACTCTCTCGTTTTGTGTAGATTGAATTTTGATGTAGTTTGTTGTTTGCAGTGTCTGAGTGAAGATAAGAAACAATGCATACTTGACTTCTCCAACTTCATCACCACTCTCTCGTTTTGTGTAGATTGAATTTTGATGCAGTTTGTTGTTTGCAGTGTGTCTGAGTGAAGTGAGCGAAGATAAGGAACAATGCATACTTGACTTCTCCAACTTCATCACCACTCTCTCGTTTTGTGTAGATTGAATTTTGATGTAGTTTGTTGTTTGCAGTGTGTCTTAGTGAAGTGAGCGAAGATAAGAAACAATGCATACTTGACTTGTACTACAGTTTTCTGTAGATTGAATTTTGATGTAGTTTGTTGTTTGCAGTGTGTCTGAGTGAAGTGAGCGAAGATAAGAAACAATGCATACTTGACTTCTCCAACTTCATCGCCACTCTCTCGTTTTGTGTAGATTGAATTTTGATGTAGTTTGTTGTTTGCAGTGTGTCTGAGTGAAGTGAGCGAAGATAAGAAACAATGCATACTTGACTTGTACTACAGTTTTCTGTAGATTGAATTTTGATGCAGTTTGTTGTTTGCAGTGTGTCTGAGTGAAGTGAGCGAAGATAAGAAACAATGCATACTTGACTTCTCCAACTTCATCACCACTCTCTCGTTTTGTGTAGATTGAATTTTGATGTAGTTTGTTGTTTGCAGTGTGTCTGAGTGAAGTGAGCGAAGATAAGAAACAATGCATACTTGACTTGTACTACAGTTTTCTGTAGATTGAATTTTGATGTAGTTTGTTGTTTGCAGTGTGTCTGAGTGAAGTGAGCGAAGATAAGAAACAATGCATACTTGACTTCTCCAACTTCATCACCACTCTCTCGTTTTGTGTAGATTGAATTTTGATGTAGTTTGTTGTTTGCAGTGTGTCTGAGTGAAGTGAGCGAAGATAAGAAACAATGCATACTTGACTTGTACTACAGTTTTCTGTAGATTGAATTTTGATGCAGTTTGTTGTTTGCAGTGTGTCTGAGTGAAGTGAGCGAAGATAAGAAACAATGCATACTTGACTTCTCCAACTTCATCGCCACTCTCTCGTTTTGTGTAGATTGAATTTTGATGTAGTTTGTTGTTTGCAGTGTGTCTGAGTGAAGTGAGCGAAGATAAGAAACAATGCATACTTGACTTGTACTACAGTTTTCTGTAGATTGAATTTTGATGTAGTTTGTTGTTTGCAGTGTGTCTGAGTGAAGTGAGCGAAGATAAGAAACAATGCATACTTGACTTCTCCAACTTCATCGCCACTCTCTCGTTTTGTGTAGATTGAATTTTGATGTAGTTTGTTGTTTGCAGTGTGTCTGAGTGAAGTGAGCGAAGATAAGAAACAATGCATACTTGACTTGTACTACAGTTTTCTGTAGATTGAATTTTGATGCAGTTTGTTGTTTGCAGTGTGTCTGAGTGAAGTGAGCGAAGATAAGAAACAAAGCATACTTGACTTCTCCAACTTAATCACCACTCTCTCGTTTTGTGTAGATTGAATTTTGATGTAGTTTGTTGTTTGCAGTGTGTCTGAGTGAAGTGAGCGAAGATAAGAAACAATGCATACTTGACTTCTCCAACTTCATCACCACTCTCTCGTTTTGTGTAGATTGAATTTTGATGTAGTTTGTTGTTTGCAGTGTGTCTGAGTGAAGTGAGCGAAGATAAGAAACAATGCATACTTGACTTCTCCAACTCCATCACCACTCTCTCGTTTTGTGTAGATTGAATTTTGATGTAGTTTGTTGTTTGCAGTGTGTCTGAGTGAAGTGAGCGAAGATAAGAAACAATGCATACTTGACTTGTACTACAGTTTTATGTAGATTGAATTTTGATGTAGTTTGTTGTTTGCAGTGTGTCTGAGTGAAGTGAGCGAAGATAAGAAACAATGCATACTTGACTTGTACTACAGTTTTGTGTAGATTGAATTTTGATGTAGTTTGTTGTTTGCAGTGTGTCTGAGTGAAGTGAGCGAAGATAAGAAACAATGCATACTTGACTTGTACTACAGTTTTCTGTAGATTCAATTTTGATGCAGTTTGTTGTTTGCAGTGTGTCTGAGTGAAGTGAGCGAAGATAAGAAACAATGCATACTTGACTTCTCCAACTTCATCACCACTCTCTCGTTTTGTGTAGATTGAATTTTGATGTAGTTTGTTGTTTGCAGTGTGTCTGAGTGAAGTGAGCGAAGATAAGAAACAATGCTTACTTGACTTCTCCAACTTCATCACCACTCTCTCGTTTTGTGTAGATTGAATTTTGATGTAGTTTGTTCGTTGCAGTGTGTCTGAGTGAAGTGAGCGAAGATAAGAAACAATGCATACTTGACTTCTCCAACTTCATCACCACTCTCTCGTTTTGTGTAGATTGAATTTTGATGTAGTTTGTTGTTTGTAGTGTGTCTGAGTGAAGTGAGCGAAGATAAGAAACAATGCATACTTGACTTGTACTACAGTTTTGTGTAGATTGAATTTTGATGTAGTTTGTTCGTTGCAGTGTGTCTGAGTGAAGTGAGCGAAGATAAGAAACAATGCATACTTGACTTCTCCAACTTCATCACCACTCTCTCGTTTTGTGTAGATTGAATTTTGATGTAGTTTGTTGTTTGTAGTGTGTCTGAGTGAAGTGAGCGAAGATAAGAAACAATGCATACTTGACTTGTACTACAGTTTTCTGTAGATTGAATTTTGATGTAGTTTGTTGTTTGCAGTGTGTCTGAGTGAAGTGAGCGAAGATAAGAAACAATGCATACTTGACTTCTCCAACTTCATCACCACTCTCTCGTTTTGTGTAGATTGAATTTTGATGTAGTTTGTTGTTTGCAGTGTGTCTGAGTGAAGTGAGCGAAGATAAGAAACAATGCATACTTGACTTCTCCAACTCCATCACCACTCTCTCGTTTTGTGTAGATTGAATTTTGATGCAGTTTGTTGTTTGCAGTGTGTCTGAGTGAAGTGAGCGAAGATAAGAAACAATGCATACTTGACTTCTCCAACTTCATCACCACTCTCTCGTTTTGTGTAGATTGAATTTTGATGTAGTTTGTTGTTTGCAGTGTGTCTGAGTGAAGTGAGCGAAGATAAGAAACAATGCATACTTGACTTCTCCAACTTCATCACCACTCTCTCGTTTTGTGTAGATTGAAATTTGATGTAGTTTGTTGTTTGCAGTGTGTCTGAGTGAAGTGAGCGAAGATAAGAAACAATGCATACTTGACTTCTCCAACTTCATCACCACTCTCTCGTTTTGTGTAGATTGAATTTTGATGTAGTTTGTTGTTTGCAGTGTGTCTGAGTGAAGTGAGCGAAGATAAGAAACAATGCATACTTGACTGTAGATTGAATTTTGATGTAGTTTTTGTTTGCAGTGTGTCTGAGTGAAGTGAGCGAAGATAAGAAACAATGCATACTTGACTGTAGATTGAATTTTGATGTAGTTTGTTGTTTGCAGTGTGTCTGAGTGAAGTGAGCGAAGATAAGAAACAATGCATACTTGACTTGTACTACAGTTTTGTGTAGATTGAATTTTGATGTAGTTTGTTGTTTGCAGTGTGTATGAGTGAAGTGAGCGAAGATAAGAAACAATGCATACTTGACTTCTCCAACTTCATCACCACTCTCTCGTTTTGTGTAGATTGAATTTTGATGTAGTTTGTTGTTTGCAGTGTGTCTGAGTGAAGTGAGCGAAGATAAGAAACAATGCATACTTGACTTCTCCAACTTCATCACCACTCTCTCGTTTTGTGTAGATTGAATTTTGATGCAGTTTGTTGTTTGCAGTGTGTCTGAGTGAAGTGAGCGAAGATAAGAAACAATGCATACTTGACTTCTCCAACTTCATCACCACTCTCTCTGGCTGCAGACTGACCTTCGAACACAGTCTGGAAAAGGTGCCAAAAGGATGTGCAGTTTGTGTGCTGCCATTCTGCAAGGTCAACATTCTGCTCTCAGTGAGTTATTTTCAATGTATTGTCGTCGTGTTCTTTTCGATGAAGATGAAGAAGTAATAGCGGCGATCACAGTTATTAGGATTTCCTCTCTCTCTCTCTCTCTCCTTCAGATTGCCGTAGAAATGAACGTTTCAGTGATCCCATCAACTACCTCTCGGAAAGTACTTGATGTACTTACTGAATATTTTGAATTTGCTGGGTGTCCCAAGTTAACAGAGGTTTGGAGTTTGGACAAAAAGGGCAAATTTATTGCAGGGACTTCAAAAGTATTAGTTTACTGGAATTTGAATCAATTCTGATTAGAAGCGTGCCAAAGATGTTCATAGTTTCTTGAACAGCAAAACTGATATCAAAAGCTTTAAATTTAAAGCTGCATGGAAATTTGAATTGAAAATGCGAAAAGAATTTTTTGCTTCTGGTATAAGTTCGATGATTTAGAAGTTGTGGTGGGGTTCCGTGAGACCTAACCAAAAATTTGAGGGTGGATGTTCTAGGAAGCTTACGAAAAAACCGATTTGTGTTCCGGGTTTTCAGACAATTAATAAGTGGCGAAAAGAATCAAGGTTCTTACGATAGTTAATCGAAAACGTGGCGCGCCGGAGTAAGCATTTTTAAGGGCTGGAATTTCGAAATAAAATAGAAACAGGAGCAAGCTTGCATTAATTTAAAGGCGTTAAACACAATTTAGTTTTTATAGAAACTAGTTTAAGGACCCAAAAACCTGTCATTTTTTCAGGATATAATTGACAAAGAAAAAGAACTTGGGAAGTTGGCTACCAAACAGGAGTCCAAAACGACTTCTCTTCAGAAGCTGCAGGAACAGACTAAAATGCCAGACTACGACACCAAAGTTCCAGAATCGATACAAGCCAAAAATACAGAAAAGGTAGGAAAACGAGCCGGTTGTTCCATGCAAAAATAACTATGTATTATTGCTCATGTTCTTTTTCAAGGTAGCCAAAATAGCTTTTATTGTTAGTTAGCCATTTTGAGATATCACATCTACCACATATGACCTCAATGGCTTTATGATTGAGAAAAAATTACGGAGTCATTCATGTTGGATTTCGAGGCTCCCATTACAAAATTCCTGCTGTTTCAGATTCAAGAACTGGAAAAAGAGTTAATGGATTTGGAAAGTGCTATTGAGGCCTTAAAAGCAATGGAGATTTAATGAAGTAATAGAAACGGTCACAAATATCTGATGTCAAAATTGAGCTACATGATAATTATGCCCATGAAAATGACCTTGTTACTTTTTTTTATCGGAAATTAATTGTGAATGATGAATAATTTATTACATTATTGGCTTGGGGATCTTTTACTAAATTACATTTGGATGTTTAATTTTTTCAAGTTTCCTGTCTTGAAAATTCTAGTGATTTTGTTTGTTGAAATGGACGCTTAATTTGTACAAAAAGTTTAATTTAATATATTACTTATCTTTTTTTTTCATATGCTGTCTGCAAGAGTACCGAAGGACTTAAGAAAATTCAAGATTAAGGTTGCGTATCTTAGGAACATTGATTTTCATGGAAGAACTGAATTGTTGTATTTTGACGAAAAATTTGGTTTAAATCTGCGAAATTATCGTAATTGCTGTTATTGAGTCGATAAACGCGGTTTGACTTTTGATTTATTCTCACTTGTGAGAGCAAGTGACTTATAATCGGGAACTAGACCCTTTTTCCCAAAATAAATTTCTTGCATTTTCTGCGTACATGCTCAATTCTGACATGTGGGCATGTACTCAAGGTCATGTGGATAGTAATTTTTTTCCGTAGTGATTATTTAGTAGTTTTTAAATTTTATTAACCAGTTTATTTATAACTGAAAGTTGCTGTGTAGTTTGTTAATTTACCAACTCTGATTTTCAATATTTTAGCTATTGCAATCGGGTACTAGACTTTTTTCCTGTAAATAAATTTAAGCACCGAATGGTCAAAAATAGAAATGGTAAATTTAGGTTCAGTTCTTAATTAATTCTTATTTCATTGTTTGTATCTCCGGCACACTTGGCCTGGAGGTAACGAATACGCCTGGGACGGCAAAGGCCCGGGATTCGAATCTGACTTGACCTGTTTTTTTTTTCAAACGGGAAATCTTCCATTTCACAAAAAAACTGTCAGCGCATTATTTGTCTTATGTTTTGTCGGCTTAGTTGTCATATTGTAGAATAGTTGTTTGTTTTTGTTTTTTTAGGCTATAGTTGCTTTCAGTGTTCTGATTTTACTAGCTTTTATGTTTTCTTTTTTTTTTCGCTGATAACTTTACTCAGCCCAATTGATTTCAATCTATTTTTTATTGGCTGTGACCTAATGTTGATTGTTTTCAAGGAAAACAAAAATTTTATGGCACAAAATGCTACAAATCTAAATCTTCTTAATGGCCATATTGCGTCTTTGTGGTGCGTGTCTGTGTTTTGAGGGTGAGGGGGACTTATCTATACAATATTTAATCGGCGTTTCACTTAACACTTGTTTGAGAAATCCCTATGTTCTCATGTTTAAAGCTTTTTCAACGTTTTGTTTTTCGCGTGTTTAGCGAAGGAGTTTTTGCACGTTTAAGCTATCTCGTATAATGTAATGCTTGATTTTGGTTTGGTGACTTTACTTTTTCCTATATTCGAAACGTAAAACTATTAAAATTTCCATTTCATAACTTAGTTAACAAAAATTGAAAATATCAACCCTATGCTGGGATGCTGTCAAGGTACACTCAGTGATTGCAAGTATTTCGTCCAAGTATGACTGCTCAAATTCGTTTGTTTTTCGAGATATGGCGTTTTTCATGATTTAATTTTTTTTCAAAAAAAACTAAGATATAAAAAACTAACCGAACTTGAAATTCTCAATCCTATAGTAGAGTGCTGTCAGGGTGAACTCAGAGGTTGCAAATTTGGCATTCAAGTATGACTGCCCCATCTTTTTGGTTACTGAGATATGGAGTATTTCATGTTCGGGTAGTTTTTTTTCTAAATTTTTTGAAATAATGAAAAAAATCAAGAAAACGCCATATCTCAGTAACCAAAAAAATGGAGCAGTCGTACTTGGATGCCAGATTTGCAACCTTTGAGTTCACCCTGACAGCAACCCACTATAAGATTGAGTATTTCATGTTCGGGTAGTTTTTTTTCTAAATTTTTTGAAATAATGAAAAAAATCAAAGAAAACGCAAGCTTATAGTGGGGTGCTGTCAGAGTAAACTTCGAGTTTGCAAAATTGGCATTAAATTATGACTGCTCGAGTCCTTATGGTTCTCAAGATATGGCGTTTTTTATTATTATTTCCAAATTAAAAAAAAAACTTATATATAAACAAAATTAACTTGAAACCGAACTTGAAGTTCTCAACATTATTGTGGGGTGCTGTTATGGTACACTCATAAGTTGGAAATCTGGCGTTCAAGTATGACTGCTCAAATCAGTTGGATTTTGGTGATGTGGCGTTTTTTATGAATTCATTTTTTTTCTCCAAAAATAAAAAATAACTAACAGAACTTGGAATCTCAAACCTTGAGCGGGGACTTGTCATCTTGGAATTCTGAACCCTAATAGTGGGTTTCTGTCAGGGTTTGTTCAGTAGGTACTGTCAGGTTACAAATCTGGTATTTAATTTTTACTGTTCAAATCTGTTTTAGCTTCCAAGATATGGCGTTTCCCATGGTTTTTCTATACTTCTTCAAAAAAAAACAGATTTAAAAATAACTAATAGAAATTGAAATTCTCAACCCAATGGGAAGAGGCTGTCAGGGTACAATATAGGGTAGCAAACCTGGCCCCATATTTTTGTTTTTCGAGATATAGGGTTTTTTATCAAATAGATAATCGTTTTTATCAGATAGATGAGTCTAGTTTATCTATCGCTGTTTCTGTACATGTTTTCGGAAGCTCTTTTTTTAACGATGTCCTGCGCTAGTTATTTGAGTCTCGTTGATTTGTTTTTGGCTCCAAGTGTTTCTGCCAAGGTATTTTTCGACTTTATTTTTGTTAGATAAAGTTTCTTCCGATGCTTATTTAACATTCCATTGTTTTCGCATGCATTTTTATTTTAAAAACTAACCTTTTTTGATTTGTATCGCAAGTGGTGCGAAGCTCAGCTTCATCTGTTTAAAATTTTTTGGATTTTTATTTTGAG
Source organism: Symsagittifera roscoffensis (assembly GCF_963678635.1). Lineage (NCBI taxonomy): Eukaryota > Metazoa > Xenacoelomorpha > Acoela > Convolutidae > Symsagittifera > Symsagittifera roscoffensis. The sequence goes on along the minus strand of NC_087063.1, from coordinate 1,448,658 downwards.
TAAACGTGTTCGGCGTAGTATGTTAAATTCGCTTAGTCAATTCATGTTGCGCAGTTTCAAGAGCGAATATTCTTCATTGCTTTTGCCTGCTTCAAGAGGGATGGGTCGTAAAAATTTTACTTTAACAAGTTTTATATTTCGAGTGTTTCATACCTACAGTTTCGTTTCGTTTTCGGCTTAACGAGCGTCGACCCAAGTTTTTTTGCCGTAGTTTTCGCTAGGTAATTAATTTTTAAGGCGCAATGCTTGTTAAGGCTGTTTATGGGCACCGTCCAAACCAAAGGTCTGAAATTTTGTAGATAATTTTTCCAAGTTATCTTTTCAGCTCAATAGTTCAGACTCTTTATAGGTCGTGATGATTTTTGTATTTTTTTTCAGGAAAAATCTCACAGGTTGTTTTTCAAGTTCAGTTCATTTCCAATGTTAGAAGGAAGGCAAAATTCAAGAATGCCCAGAAAATTTGAATGACCTGTACCCGGCGAAATAACAAAATGCTCCATTGATGCAGTTTTCCTTGAATGCGATAATTTCAAGAAAAATATGCTAATCCTTAGCTATTCTTGAAATTCGAATAGCGTTAACGTGATAAACTGATTTCGTCGAAACATGTTCAAAATTTTTTAAATCAACTTTGTCTTGGTTTTTTTTGCATTCTTCCAACCATATGTTGGATATACTATTTTTTTGATTTCATTTAATTTGTAAGATTGTTTTATATATTGATTTTTTATTATATGATTGAACTTATAGTTCCGCTTAGTAAATATCAAATAAATTTTGCTGTCCCTTGTTTCAAGCGCATTGAAAAACCATTATTTTTGTGAAGAGAGCAATCGTGGCGGAAGGGCTGAAGTAAGTGACTAGTGTTCAAAATTTTCTTTTTCAAGGATTATTTTCTCTCCAGGCGTTCTTTCTGCTTTTAGTTCATTTTATCCATGCATAATTTGGTCCCTATGAATATATGTGATGGTTAGAACTTAATTATAAGCAGTTTTTTTGCTTAGAAACATCTAGTAATTTGTACTCAATTGATGTAGGAATATCTTATTTTTACACCTGCGAGCTATAGATAAAATGACTAATCTTTTTTTGAACCTATGTCGCAAGTATTGGTTCCATTGGGGCATCTTAACGGCTTTTTATAGCAAGTGCTTCTATATTCGATTAGTCTTAAGTTAACAGAATTAATGCATTTTTTTTCATCAAATGAATCGAAAAAATTTATTTGTGGCAAACAATCAAAATTCAATTTCAGAAATTTTCCAACTCAATATATCTCGCAGTTTTTTGAAATGGATTTTTTATGCAATTTGGTTTTATGCTTTCCAAGCTAGTGTGGATGCCTTCAGTTTCTCATATTCCAAATTAGTACATGCAAATTTGTCTGTTGGTATTGTAGCGCTTTTGCTGCATTGCATTGGCAATTTATTAGCTTATGTAGCTGCTTTATTTATGGCTAGTGTTACTAAATTGTCAAGGGCTCATGGCTCAGATGCAAGGACAGGGGACTTCAAATCTCGTGGTTGCAGAATCGAATGCGCCGCTGCCAAAAATATTAATTTTCAAGGCTTATTTTTACTTTTTCTGTTCTAATTTCACTTTTTAGAGATGCTATTGTTGTTTTTTCGCTACTGTTTGCGAAGGGAATACTAACTTTCGTTTCATACTTGATTTTTGTGTTCGTATAATTTCGTTGACCAATGAAAGGTCAAACTGAAGGGTAGTGAAATCTTCGAAAATTTGTTGAAATAAGATTTCATGCTGCAAAACAGCATTGAAGAGTCCGATTTGATCCATGTAATTTTCAAATGATTATCTCCATTTCACATTAATGTCTTCAGTTGTCAAGATTTATTACCCTTGCATTGTCAAATTTATTGCAACCGAGTACTATCATTTTTTTCGCAGAATTCATTAGTTGACTCTATGAGCATATAGTTTTTCAACTCCTAATTTTGCCCGTTTGGCGTATTTTTATGATTGCTAATGGTACAAAAATTGAGTTCCAAGATTTTGTTTTGGTTTAAAATTTCCTACGAAATTCTGTTGGCGTGTTTTCTGCTTTGTTGGTTTCTACAATCTACATTTTTGGTAATAGATGGTTCGAAAGGCTGATCGCGATTAATTGTGTGCATTCGGAAAGATTTGAAATCATTATGATCTTTGTATTTTTAAATTATCAGTTTGTTTAGTTTTTTTTGGTCCACTTAACTTGTGCTGGACCCTAGATATTCAAAGTTTTTTCGATCTTTTGTTGATCTACCGGTTTTTGAAAAAAAAACAATGTGTTTTTTTTCAACATGTTTTCTCACAATTTATTTGCTGAAAATGGTTTCAAATCCACCTATGAGTGAAAAGAACTGAAAGAGTCCTCAGAATAACTTAAATTAGCGGTTTTGCATTCTTACAAAATCAAATAAAAACAACGTTGATTTTTTTTCTTAAATAGTTTGACAGTGTAATATTAAGTATTGGTTCGCGCATTTAGTGCAAGCTAGTAATTTAATTTCTAAAATTTTAATTAAAACAAATCTGAGCGCAAATTGTTTTAAACTTTATCAGAAAACGAGATTTCATCTGATTGCAAAATTTGAAAAAAGGCCGTTTTTATTATCGTTTCACTTACTACCCTTGCGATAGCAAGGGTTTTGCAATCGGATACTAGACTTTTTTCCCGCAAATAACTTTCGGCCCAGAATGGTCAAAATTCGAAATGGTAAATTAAGTTCTTAGTTAATTCTAACTTCTGTGTGTCCGGCACCCTCGGTCAGGAAGTAGGGAATACGCCTGGGACGGAAAAGGTCCTGAGTTTGAATCTGGCAGGACCTGTTTTTTTTTCAAACGGGAAATATTCCGTCTCACAAAAAAATTTCGGCTTATTTTTGTCTGCTTATATTTTGTCGGCTTAGTTGTCATATTGTATAATTGTTGTTTTTTTTTAAGATACTTTTGCGTTTAGTTTTCTGATTTAACTCTGATGTTTGTAAATTTACTAGTCTTGACTTTAAAAGTTTTATTTTTTCGCTCAAAAACTTTATTCTGCCCAAATGATTTCGGCCTCTTTCTCATCGGCTTATTGTTCTAATTTCGATTCGTTTCAAGGAAAGCAAAATTTTTATTTAACAAAGTGCTAAAAACCTTAATTGAAATTCTAGTTAAAGTTTTTCATGTTAACAATTTTTTTTCTGCTTTTGTTTTTCCTTTTCTTTCGACTTGATAGATTTTGGCCTATGTCATATCGGTTTTACGTCCATATTGCGTCTTTCGACGAGCGAAAAAAAATTTGCGTTTTTGACTTTGATACCGTTTGGTAAATTTTATTCCGATACTTATTTCACATTCCATCGTCTTCGCATTATTATTTGTTTGAAAACTAGTATTTTTTAAAATTCTAGTTTTTTTGGTCATTTTCGATTTTTTTTCTTCAATTTTTTTTCTGACTTAGCGGCTTTCTTGTTTTGTATCGCAAGTGATGCGAAGCTCAGCTTCGCCTCTGTGTTAATTTTCTTCCTTTGTTGAACTCCTAAATTACATTGAATTACTTTTATCTAGATTTTAGTTTTCAGTTCAATTTGGCGAAATTAATTAAGCTAGCTTTAAAGTATTTGTTACATAGTCATTCATTTTTGTAGTACAAATGGGGCGCTTTTTTACCGACAACGGATTTAAGATCAGCTACCTCTAGCTCTCGTGACTCTATTACGCATCACTTCAAAAGGTGTCGAAACATTGCTGTCATATTTTTATTTTATCTTCAGAAGCATAATGGGTGGTGAAAATCGTTTTACTGTTAAACATGCATTTTCGAAAGCTGTCGAATCTTTTTCTTCTACAGAAAAGTCTGTTTTTGATAGTTTCAAGGTGAGTTTTCCCGAAAATTTAAGTAAATTATTCAAAAGCTAATTGACATAATCATAATTTACGAAAGCTTGATGCAGGATCCGGACGATGTGCAAATTTCGGAGATACTCGCATGTCTGTTCACAACTTCTGCAAGGAAAAGCGCATCCATGTAAGTACAATACTCTAAAAACACCCATCATTTTAACGTAAGACCACGGGTGCAGCAGATTAGCCATTGTGTCTCCAAATCAATTCTAGGCGTTGTAAAAAGTCATGAACGAAAAGGACACATTTACATAGGTTAATTGTGTTTTTGGATGTTTCCAATTGCCAGCCTACTAACACAAAAAAGTGAAGCGATTCACACTATGATTTTACTATTTTGGGGCTTTATTTTGCTGGGGGCTCTAACGGGCTTTAGTATCGTGTAAATACGACAATTGACTAACTTGATCTCTAAGTTGATCTCTTATCGAAAATTGGCCGTTTCTTTGCTGGACAAAAAACCGAACCAAGAATTTAAAGTTGTTCGTTTTTATTCGAGCAGGTAAATACATAATTGCTGTCTAATTAAGGTGCAGGGTTGGTTTTGACATAAATTTGAAATAGTAGAGAAATAAGTTTTAAAAATTTCATTGGATTAATCTTTGTAAATTTTTGCTTTTGAAGCGTCATTCGACAAGCGTTAGAGCTTTTTAATGCTCGTTTTGAATTATGGTCCCATAACAGCCACTGTGGTACTGTTAAACATTACAATAATAAAACCAAAATTTATGTAATAGATTATAAAATAAGGTTTAAGCTGAAATCATATTAGAATTATCAACAAATAAGTTCGTAAAAGATATAAGCTTTTTCGATTATCTGCCACCACCTTGATTCGTGTATATGATAAAGAATTTTTGATTTTGATAAACTTTTTCCCTTATAACCTTATTTTATGGGTCACAGTTTTGCCTGTCAACTGGTATTTTGACAAATCCGTCCATTTGATCCATTTGAAATACTTTGAATAGATTTTACTTTTTACCAAGCCAAATCGGAGATAAAGAATTAAATTTAAAGAGCGAGTAGTCGCTTTCTCCTTTAAATGAGCAGCAAATCTCCTACATAAGTAGAGAAATTACTTGGGTTTTGCGGAAAATCAGTTTTTTGAAAATTACACACTTCCTTATCAATACAATATATGAATTAAAAAATTAAAACAGGTACATTCAGCATTAGCCAAGTGACCGTTGCGCAGATTCGAGGACGTGAGTGGCACTCCTAATCAACAGGTCTGAGATTCAAATCCGGAACATTGAAATAGTTTTATTTTTTGCTCGAATTTTTGCTGCTTTACTGGTGGCAAGTGTTTACACAAGCAAAGCTTGTGTTATAGTATGAACTTGCAAATATTGTTGCGACGCAAATATTGTTGCGGCGCAAATATTGTTGCGACAAAATGTGTTCATTTTTGAAAGTGTTCATTTTGATCAATAACCAGCTATTAAGTACAGCCAATGCTAATGATATAAACGCAGACTAGTATATTACAAATAGGACTTAAGCTTCAAGGTTTCATGGATCTGTAGCGTAGAGGTAGGGAAGGAGACCGCTACAAAATAAGAGTATTCGAACCTAGGAAGGGTCGGATGTTTTTAATGAACTTATTCGTATACTAGCCAGAATGCGTCCGCTCTATAAATTGAGGCATGTTATTTGGTAATTTTTCAAATTGATCGGTACTGCTAATGCGTCATAATTGGCTTGCGTCACTTAGCAATTATGTAGCCTCATATTTGGCGTGCGTCACTTAAGAAGTTTTGTAGACTCAAAGTTTCACTCATTCAGTTTTTCCCAGTAGCGTTATCGGTCATGTTTTTACTTGTGCATGCGAAGTGCAACTTCGCCTCTGTGTAGTAAAGTTACAAGCGGTCGTGGAGCAGATGTGATACCCCTAATCTCAAAATTGATATTTAAATTTTTTCACAAGGTGTATTTTTTATCTTCTCGTTTTTCCTTGTTTCACTTTGTTTTGCCTGTTAGAGCTCTGTTTTGCATTTTTCTTGCTTGTGTTTTGCGACGCACAATAGCTACTCTGTGTAAATGGTGAGACCACACTTCTGAACCAGCTTTTCGTGTTCGAATAATTACAAATTCTACCGCCATATTTCTAAACGAGTATCGCGTTTTGTGTTGTTGAAACATCCTCAGCTCAAATCATGCCATAAACTGTCTGGGGCGCTTAACTTCTTGTCAAAATGGTGACTATTTAGAGGACCTCCGAAATTGAAAACGATCGAAAAAATTGCTGACGTTTTTTCAAAATTCGCTGCCACCCTTGCGAAAGTGCTTAATCTACAGAAAAGTTATTTCTCAGAAAATGAAGAGTGCCTATTGACTCAAAACATTTTCTCATTTCAGTATTTCATAGCAGCTATACATTATTTTGTAATTCTGAGAAATTTGGATCTTTTTAGCCCAATTTCTCCATTTTCATTTTATTACACTTGCGAGAAGCAAGGATATTTGTTGCCTTCGGGACATTTCTCTTCTAAAAATTAAATTTGTTCACGACTAGGTTCAAATCCGGCTAAGAACTTTTGTTTCAAGCTGAAAGTTTTGAGTTTCAAAAATTTTATCGGCCTATCGTTTGTCTGCTTATATTTTTGTCGGCTTTTTTGGATTGTCACCGATTTGTTTTGCTTTTAAAAATTTCCGATGTAAATGATTTTTGCTGATTCTTTTTTGCAATTTGTTAATTCACTAACTCTGACTCTGACTTTGTTTAAATTCTTTTTTTTCGGTCTATGCTTTTTGTGTTATGGTGCGAAGTCGAAGATACCTTTAGCGCTTTTTGAAGGTTTAAAATTGAATTTGCAGATTGGGAATTGTGATGCTCATGCAAACTCTGACCCATAGTGCGTATCATATGGTTGGCCTCTGTAACTTTGATGAAGTCATTCATAAATTGTTAAGGTGACTTAAGGTAGGTCCAGAGAAAAAATGGTGAGACTTATAGAACAAAGTAATGTTCATCAAGTTTGTGTCTTGTTGAATTCCAGGGCTAAAGTTGAGACAAATCCCGGCAAAACAATAATGAAGTCAGTGGTGGTGAGAAATTCAAAGAAAAAATATTTGCTATGGGCGAGCTTTTAAAGTCAACAAAAAAGAGTTTGAATTTGAATTTTGCAATTAGCTTAGACGTTGAGCGTGAAATTGAATATGGACTTCGATTAGAAACTTTCTTATCAGGACGCTCGATTTTTGTAGATTAGATTATTGTAAGATCTTTTCCATGCAGGACTCCTAAATACCTAATGAACCAGACAATCAACTAAACCTCAATTGCCGTGGTGTAGGAGTTCCCGACACACACTAACCGCGACGATTGCTTTCAAAAAACCAAAGTTCCTTAATGTTATATGTTTATTTAATTAATCGTTGGGACAAGCTTTGTATGGTTGTAATCATATTAAAATGTAATCTATCTATCTATATTATATTTAAATGCGAGTGACAGCTATCTCCCATGTTTAAGCATAATAATTTTGCATGTTTAACGGAAGTTTGAAGATATCAATCATGTTATTGGAATCTTTGAGGGTACTCTCAGGGGTTTGTGAATCTTGCCTCTGAATAGGACTGCTCAAAATCTTGCAGTTTTCCAAGTAGCAATTATATTTTTTTCATAGTTTGAAATTCCTAACCTGTAGTTGCTGGGCTGTCAGAGTTATCTCAGGGGGTGCAAATTCGGCCTCCAATTAAGAATGCTCAAGTCATTTTTGTTTAAGAGAAAAGACGATATTTGTGATTTTTTTGGAAATTTTCAGAAAACTCAAATTACAAAATAATTCGTTTAAGTGAAATTCCCAACCCTGTAGTTTTGTACTTTCAAAGATGGCGAATATTGCCATCAAAAAAGACTGCTCAAATATTGGTTGTTTCGAGATTAGAAAACTTAAGGTGAAGTTTCTCAAAATTTGAATTTCCCAACGTTGTAGTTGGGTACTGTAAGAGTACTCTCAGTAGTTGCAAATCTTGCGTCCAAATGCGACTGCTCAATTGCTTTCAGTTTCCCAGATGTGACGTTTCTTAGTTCATTTAAAATTTTTCGAAGAACTTATATAAAACTTGACAAAATTTTATGGTTCTTCAAAATTTGTTTAAAAAACGTGATTTAAAAACTTTGCAAAATTTTTAATTACGAACCCTGTAATTGGGTGCTGTTAGAGTACACTCAAAGAAAAGTTTTTTTTGAGTTGTTGAAAATTCGAAGCACCGGAGGTGCGGCACACGCTAGTATATTCTAAAATAGAGTTATTCTGCCAATTAATGACTATCTATGTGACTCCTTTTGAAAACTGAGTTCAATATTCTAACCTAGGGCGTTTTTTGGCTATTTAATCGTTTGATAATATTTTCCTTCTAGTCTTGTGAAAACGGCACTGCTGGACATTGAGAGATGCGTCAATATCTGGACTGTTGTCTCTTCCACGACGGAGGGAGAACAATTCACTGTTCAGGAAATCAAGCATTTGTCCATCGCGTATATTTGGATGTTGGACTATGTCGATGGAGGCCTTTGTATGGTGCAACTTGAAAAAGGTAGGCTTTTTTGATGAAACGAGTAAACATGCGCCAAGTTATCAAGATAAAAAATCATATTAATTAATTAGGTGCAACTAAACTAATTAAGGGTAACTAAACTAACTAAGGTACATGAACTAACTTGGTGTGACTAAACTAACCAGGGTGTTAACTAGAGGGAACTAAACTAACTAAAGTGGGAATTCTGATTTTTGTTTCGGTTCAAGTTTCTGCTTCGGTATTTTCGGCTTTTTTACCGCTTTATGAGTTTTCCGATATTAATTTCACATGCTAATGTCTTGGCATGTTTTTCTCCAAAACTATCTTTCTTCATGTTGATAGATCTTGCAACATGTTTTTGTGTTTAAATTAATAAAATGTACCAAATTATGTCAGAAACAATTATAAGGAAGTGAGTAAACAAAAAAAGAGAAATTACTTTAAGTAGGCACCGGGCCAAAGGGAATTTGAGTATTCAAGCTTGAATATTTTTTTTTGCTCTAGGAAACGCTTGTGCTTCACCGCTCTTTTCTACTGAGTCCACTTTTTTACAACCTAACTCGCCAGTTTTTGTGATCATATTTTGTGATCAGTTTCAGTATCTGTTGTGATCTGGTTTAATTCATTGATTTAAAAGAATGTGTTTATCAGCTTTATTTAAGAACTTCATTGCTTAATATTTTGTTTTACTATTAAATATTGTGTTAGCTGCTCAGGGCGGCAAGGCAATATGGCCTAGTTGCGAGGGTAATTAACTAAAATCCTATTTGTTGTTTTGGAGGTGGATGGAAACTTAAATTTTTTGGCCTCTTAAAGCCCTCTTATGCCATTTTTCTCTTGTGTTTGCGAAGTACAGCTTCGCATATGCGTTAGACTTGCGATGAAACTAAATGCGTTATTTGAATTGAGGATTTTTTTTTTGGATTTGAAGTTATATATTTATTTCTCAAGCGCGTTTCTTGGATGTGTACGCGTTTTGTACTGAGTAAATCTCCGCTTACGCGTCAAAAGCGCGAAATATATCACGCCTTAATTTCCCCAAATTGGCCGAAATGGCAATTTATAAACTCCATAACTTTACGAAAAATGATCACAGGTGAAATATCTTTTCAAATTTAAGCCCAGGACTACAATACCTTTTGAATGATATAAAAAAAAATTCCGTCAAAAATGGTTAGCTAAAAAGTCAAAATTTGTCTGAAGAAAAAAAAAAACCACCCCGAGCACAAATATTTCGTTAGGAAAGTCGGAACAACAAGACTGCTCCTATACCAGATCAAAGCCCCGAATTTTTCCGACTGCACTTTAAGGCCACTTAAAAAGTTTTTTTTTGATAAAAATCGAAAGAATTGAAAAAAAAAGAAAACCGTTTTTTTTTCTCTATTTATCACCCCACGCGCTGATGCAAGCTGCAAAGTGATGTATTTAGCTTGTCATATCGTAATAATAAGAACAAATGACTTGCCTCAGTTCAGTTTGGAACGCATTGATCCGCCGCTTACGCGTGTTAATGAAACGCAATGTATCGCGCGTTGATTATCTCAAATTGTCCGAATTAGCAATTTTCAAACCCCCGTAACTTTACGAAAAATGATCCCAAGTTCCCAAATTAAATATATTTTATAAGTTTTGAACTCCAGGCATCAAAATCGCGTAGTTAAAAAGTCAAAACTTGACTGAATGTTAATAATAAAGTAACCCAAGCATAAATATTTGCTTTTTCTTCGAAAAGAAACAATAATTCAAAGGTGAAGCAGGTACTAAAATTTTACCTTGAATCGAGTTCGTTCTCTGTAATTTGCTGTGAATAATCACGAAAATGCATTAGATGTTTATATATATAAAGAAATACAGAAACCCGGATAACAGCAAAACAAAGTACAGTATAAACATGAGGCGATCGATCACTTTTGCCAAATATCTCCATTCATTGGCCACTGATTGTGCTTCTTCTTTGTCTTCTAAGCTAGATTTGTTTCGGCTGACAGTCATTTCGTGGGATTTTGAATAGTTGACGGCATCTTGGATGTTCGAGAACTCTGTTTGGGTCTGAGCTGTTGATTGTGTACAGTTTTCGTCATTCTTGGGACTTAACAATTTCATCATCCCAGAACTGAGGATTAGCTGGATAGATTTGGGCATTTTAGTATCTGGTGATTTGTTGTGAATACCAGTGACAATCATTGATTCTGCAATCGACATTACTATCAGAACCACCGAGTAAATAACGAGACGGCCGAAAATAGGAAAGTCGCCTTTTCCAGTTGGCGGTAGAATTTCCGACAGAACCAACAGTTCCACAACTTTATGAGCAGGGTGAACAAATTTTGTTTTTACCTTTTTCGAGAGAGGGGTTTTACTTACTGAGAATCTTTGCGATGTTACTAGGGGAGGGTTAATGAACCAGTTTATGCGATTGTTCACGTCTTTAAATATCTCAATTATTGTGGTTGCAGAGCAGTTTACATTTTTTTTGCTTTTGTTTGGAATAAGTCTTAAAAACTGTTCACGCCCAAATGTGTTTGTTTTGGCAGTGTGGCCTTCATTTTTTTCCAAATTCACTTCATTTCCTTTGTTAAAAGGAAGGCAAGCTCCACTATTGCTCAACAAAAGTGTAAAGGTCACGAAAAACGTGATCGACTTCTATTTTCGAAAATGGAATTTAGTTTTCAGATTTCCCAGCGGAATCAAAAATTTTATCTTTTGGTCCAGTTTTTTTAATAAAACGTGTTCGACTTCTAGTTTCGAAAGTGAAATTTTTATTTCTTAGTTTCCAGCGGAATAAAAATATTGCTCTTTGATCCAGAACGATATGATATTCTGGGTTCCAAATTTTGTATTTTGTAGTTGAGTTTATATTGTTAACCCTGGGCTAGAAGGACTGTCACTCCGAGTGAAATTTTTTCTCCACAGTCGATCGGAATGAGAAATCCCAGAAGAGGAAGTATTGCCAACAGGATTGAAGGCACTATCAATACCACCACATAGAACGTCGGTGTTCGTCTGAATTTTAAAGTGTATTCGATTTGGTAGTAGTCGTACCACCAAGATACTTTGAACACCCTGTAGTTTACGGGAGGCAATAACTCCCATTGACCCTGTTGTTTATCTAGAATGGGATCGTTTATTTCTCCCTCCAGACCATGAATCTCATCTAATGTGTAGTGCGCTACCCCTGCTAGCCATTGAGATGCAGAAAGATTACACTTCTGAAACATGAAAGGCTAATGAGATAATTTTTTTAACTCGCTCTTCTGTGATGTCCTTGACCCATCTAGTCAGAATGAATGCTCGGACCAGGCTTTGTTTTGCTCTGTCAGCACTCTCTGTTTTGCGGAAAAAAAATGTCGCAGTCCGTTTTTTATAAAGAAATTATAGAAAGTGTTTTGGAAAAGTTTTTTTTTTGTAAACGACCATGAACGTTGTTAAATCATGTGTATAGGTCGTGTTAGTTTTTTGATGCTTCAAGGAAGAAATATTGTATTTTTCACGTTCGAATTTGATTTTACGCGGTTTGACTTTTGATATCTTTTCAGGTTCGATTCAATTTTGGAAGTCAAATTACGCTCTCAAATTAGAATTTCCAGTGATTTTACAAAAAGTTATTTATTGATTCAGTTTTCTCAAATTCGAATATTTTTATCGAAAAGATGCCAATTATGAAATAGGATTTTTTCAGTTTTCTTGAGTTCATTGACACTTTTTCAACTGTCTGCTAGCTATTTTAAAGTTCCATTCAATTTTTTTTTGCTAAAATAAAGGCAAGTTATGCTCTCGAAAAACATTGGTGCTAAAGATTTGAATGGTTTCTAATCTCGAAAATGGATTTTAATTTTCGAAATTTTCAGCGGAGTAAAGAATTATCTGTAGAAATAGTTTTCTCAGATTCATAAAAGGTTCCAGTACCTCAAAGAAATTGAAGGTGCTACTTATTTTTTTTCTTTAAAATGAAAGCAGGAAATTTTTCAAAAGCTAGTTATTGAATTCTTGGCACTTTTCCAACTAACTGTTGGTTATTTTATTCACCTGAGAGTCAAATGGAAAATATCTGAATTTCAGCTGACAATAGACTCGAATAGTCATTACAGATGTCTTTGCAACCACCATTCCATCGTAATAAATAGCCTGGCCATAAAATTCTTCATGATCAATTCCTGCAAGTCCTGGAAACACCACATCAGGAGTCCACACGCTATTTGGAGGAAGGTAGATGAAATCCACGCCTTCATCAGTGATTTACTGTTTGTTGTCTTATAATTTTTTTTATTTAGCGAAAGTCGAAAATTTATAAAAACCCATTTCCCTGAGCAAGTCGGAACAATATTTCGAAAGAGCAATTTTTAGGTAGTTATTAAGTAAGGATAAACGCATTGATTTTTAACTGATTTTTGTCGTTTTTTTTCCAGAAACCTGTCTTAAAAATTGTTCCAAATTTTAGTTTTAGCGAATTGATGGTTGTTTTTATTTTCCAAACTCAATTTATGCGTCAAATTAACAAACTTGCGAGCTGTGAAAAAATTCTTGAATTAATTTTGTTTTTTTTTTCCAATATTTCCAAGGAATAGCAAAAGTGGATAATAAATTCAAAATTGGTTATTTGAATCAAAGTTTATGGACCCTCAAAAATTATTAGATTCAAAGAGCTGTTCGGCCTATTTTTAGTTCATCAACACTATTCTTACTGGTTTTGTTTGATTTTTCAAATTTGAAAGTTTTTTCTGGCTAATACAATCGTAACCAACTTCAACAGTCTGTTGAAAAAAATAAAATGTCTTGCTTTTTTGATTATGATCCAAAATACTTTGGTTGTTTGGTCTGTGCATTTGAAGGAACTAGTAATTTTTCCGGAAAAAAAAAGAATTTTCTTGAAAATGTGAAAAAATTTGGTCTTTGTTTCTGATGAAACATCAATTACTGACACCTATTGTAATCGTAAAGCGCCTTCATGACAAATTACTGGGGCGCGTTTCCCGGTCGGACCTTGTTTTTTGTTACGATTGTTTTTGGGTATTTCAATTTATTGTTGGCTCATTGGTAGTCGTCTAATTTCTTGTTGGCTTAGTTTTCTGAATTTTTTGAAATGATCAGTTAAGTCCCGCTTAGAGGGTATAGAAAGATCTCTCATCCTTGTAAAAATAACGTCAATGTGTAAATAATCTCAAAAAAAGTGTAAACGATGTCTTAGTTTCCTGGCGTGTTTTGTTATGTTTTTGTATTTCATGTCATATTATTGCCATAATTTTTCCAATGAATGTTTTTGAAATTATTTTTTTCCAAGTTTTCATTGTTCTTGCGACATAATAAGGTAAAAATCACTGATTCTGATTCATGGAAGTTTTAGTCTGTTGGTTTTTGCAAGTTCTGTGGACTCGAAATTTCGATTTAGAAGTTCGATTTTTGTCGTTTTAAAAAAAATTCTATCCAGTAATTATTTTTTAAGACTTGGTGGTCTTCAATGTTCTCGTCTATTTGAAATCTGTTTGAATTGTCCAAAACGTTATTTTTATAACTGTTTAGTAAGTTGTTGTTAGTGCTAGTTTTAAGCTCGGCATTGCGTTTCTTGTTTTGTTTTCCTCAAACTGAATATCGTTTGAGGCTTAAGTTAGATGTAGTTTTTTCGGTTAATTTTTTTGTCAAATTATTTTTTCGACCTTATGGCTTTTGTCTCATTTTCTATCGGCGAGCTTGCCATGCTATGCGTTTGATGTATTACATGAGTTGCGAAGCTCGGTGTTGCCTGAGTTAGAAAAATAATCAACTTCTAGCGGAAGAGAAATTTTTCGATTTTTTTCGTCTCACTAGTCTTCGATAAAGCTTGTATTTTGTATATGGCTCTTCTCGCTAAGGTTTATTTTAATGAGACATGGAAACACAAGTTGGAAGCAGAGTAAAATTTTTAAAAATCCGATAATTGTATGACTCTAACTGTAAGGTTTATTTTACGTTTTTCTTTCATATCGTTCTCGCTGTTGACTTGTGGTCCTTTTCGCGGAGAAGAATCGGCAACATTACAACCTTTCAGTAGAGATATCCCATTGGTTTTTGGATTTTTGAATGCATTGTTTTTTCTTTTGCCGTTTTATATATATGTTGAGGCCAAAAGTTAATTTTTTTAGAAGCTTACTATACTGGCATGTTTTGAATCCCCTGTTTTTTTTGCATTTGGACAAAAAACAAGGGTTTTTTATCTTTTTTTTTCATGATTGACCATTCTTTCTCTATCGCAAGTTGCATGTTGTGCGAAACTTCACTTCACCTATTGTAAAAGTAAAAATCACTGGCCTCCGACATCTTCTGGGTTCCACTTAAGTTGCGGAAGGCTGTAGTTGATATTTGTCCATATTCTCATTACGGCAACATTCTGTATTGTAAATTAAGCTTGTAAATTGGCTATCGCACAATCGATACGTGCTTTTACCCGAAAAGCGGCAAGACCTGGCTGTTCGTGTAATGATTTGATTTTAATAGAAGAGTTGTCTTAAGGTCTTTCGCGTGGTCATCAAAAAATATCCACTCGCTCGATTTTTTTAATGCATCTTTGGTTTTTTATCCAACCACTAATTTTTCCCTGACACACTTTGGTTTCGCCTTTTTCTCGACTTGAAAGTGCGTATCGCAAAAATAATTAGGAGGAATTTAGTGGTATCATATCAGAACCTTCTTTGTCATGATTTGAGCAGTATAGAAAAAACTCAAAACAGTTCGCTGTGTCTTTTTATATCTTCGCTGTGTCTTTTTATATCTTGTGCAATATTAGATTATACGAGAAATCAGATTCAAACAATATATCTTACGGTTATGCGAAACCGATAATAGGCGATTCTTTTCGTTGCGTACTGTAGTGCTGATTGTTATCAGGGGTGACTCGAGTCCAACAGGTAGTGTTTTTTTAGAGCAATAAGAGAATTTCCGGCAAATAAAAAGTCTACGACGACAAAATGGTTCATATAGTGATTGCTAAAGATTTTTAATGAGTCGATAATCGTAGTTCAGACTCCTATACAGGTCGTGATAATTTTTTCCAGGATAAGTTTAAAAATGCTCTAAAAACTACAGAAAATGCATTCAAACATTAATGCAGTTGTGAATGGCCTCAGGGGCTCATGTGCACTTTTCGAGTTCAATTTAAGTTCATTGCTAAAAGGAATGCAAAATTCGTTCTCCAGCTACGAAAGAGGAAATGGCGTGGAAAAACGTAATCGGTTTCTAGTTTCGAAAGTGGAATCAATTTTCAGAAATCCCTGCGGAGTAAAAACTTTCCTAAGACTCCAGTCATTTCAAATTGAATTTATTTTTTAAAATACAAAAACGTCATATACTTTTTTCTTGGAAATTCGAAAATAGTAATTTTTTTCAAAAATTAAGTCAGTTTTTTTCTGTTTCTTTGCTTTCATTGACTCTGTTGTCTGTTGGCATAAATAGCAAACAATCGTTTCCCTGAAAACATGTTTTGTTTTGAATAATGTAAAGATGCTGGGAAAGGCGCAAATCGCAAACAGGGGAAATTTACCAAACGTCATTGCCTGTAAAAAACGAATTGCTTCCTTGCCTGTATTTCGTCTATCTTCAGCAGTTGGTATATATCGAGCGCAAACACAACGGATAAGTTTGAACTCGGAATTGTGTTAATCGTTGTCTTGTTCAGCAATTGATCGACGAACATTTTCTCCTCTTCTCGACTTTCGAAGCCCTGAGTCCATATAAGCGGCAACTGGTATAAAATCAGTATTTTCTTCAACATTTTAAAATATCTTTCCGATTTTTGCTTAGTTTTTTCTGACTAAAAAGTGGAATTTTCAAAAATTAGCAATCTAAATTCAGATATCAATTGATGCTTAATAATTCAGTTGCTGTTAAAATTTCATCTGCCGATCAGAATAGATTTTTTAAAAATTGAACTGAAATTCAAACGATTTTCCTTGGCGGATGAAATTGAAAGAGTTAGCTAGAGATAATTTTTCAAACAATTGAAAGGTTTTTGATTATCTGAATTTTACGTTTCCGTTGTAGGCAAGTTATAATTTAGTTAGTTTTGGGCAAAAATCAGCAATTTGAGACATTTTTATTGCGAGATTCTGAGTGCTATCATTTCATTTGAAATCATTTTATTTTGCCAATTTAAATCTTTCATTGAAAATACCAACGGACTATGCGCTACCCGGCCCGATATATTTTCATAGATCTTCTGCGAATCGCAGAAACCTCGGTTATTTTACAGTCGATGCGATCACAAGTGAGGCGTAATACTGAAAGCTAGCGAATAAAAAATTGAAAAGGAATAAACAGATTCGAAAAAAGTGATTTTTTTTTTTGGAAAAAATGATTATTTCAATCTTATAAAAACAGCCGAGAGTTTGATGTTTTCAATGATAATTCAAAAACTTTCCTTAAATTGAATTTGGTAAATATGGAAAATGCAATTGTATGCTGTCGGCCATTTTAGGTTTTGTTTCTGATTTTAAATTTCCGAAGATATGGAACCATTTGGAAGTCAATCTGGAAGATCTTCCGTCAATCTGGAAGATTTGACCATTTTAGTTACAGTTTTTGAAAAAGAAAGCGTCGTTGGATTTCCCCGTCTATTGTTACGGTTGCAATAATTTCGTTGTTGTTTCATGTAACTTATATTAAAGAAACTTGTACGTTCACTTATCTGTTTGAAGCAATGGAGGTGAGTTACACGCTAGTAACAATTAATTGGCGTAAATGTCCAACTGGCACACTTGAGTAGTAAGTCACCTCTTCGATCAATTTTTTCGGTTAGTAATTATGACTTTGCGGTGCATCTGTGTCCTAAATCGGCAATGTGATTTGAGGGCTGGGTTTTTTGAAGCTAGCTTAATATCTGTTACAGCGGTAAATTTCACTCTCCTCTCAAAAACCCAATATGGCTCAAGAAGATCTAGGCCGTGATTTTTTTCCAACTTAAATTTGGAAGAAGTTAAATCAGATAATAGTTTTTTTTGGCTTTCTTAAACCTCTTTCTTTGATCACTTGAGCTGTATTAGGATAATTCTACACAAGTTTTTCCTCATTTCCCGTCGTTTGCGCGTTCATTTCTTTCAGCGCTCTTTCAATGCCTTAGAAAATTTTACCTGTCTGTCTCATTTTGCTATTCCTGCGTGAAATAGGAAATGCGGCCCAGAACTTGTTGTTGCCGGCTCGATAAAGTTTTTAAGAGTCGATGGGTGTACTGAAAACTCTTTAGGTCCTGCTAGTTTTGGATTAATTGAGCCATCTCTCCCATTTCTCACCCCCACCGCACCGTAATGACCAATTGAGCTATGTCCCCCAGCCTAGAAGTAAATTATATCGAACTAAAGCAAAATTCACATGAAAGATAACGTTGTCAAATGCTCTCTCGCCAAATCGATCTCTCCACATAAATTCCTGCAAATAATAATGTTCGTTTTAGTTTGTTCACGCTCAAAATTGATTCAAGTTCAGTTAGTTTCCTTGATTAAAAGGAAGGCAAAGTCTGTTATCGATCAGCGAAAATGTAAAATTTCGAGTTTCGATAATTGATAATAATTTTGAGGTTTCCCAATGGAATAAAAATTTTACATTTTGTTCCAGTTTTTTTCCAAATTAAGTTAAAAAAAACAAGTCAGTTGAGTCTTTTCCAACTTGTCTGTTGTCTATGTTTTTTGTCGCCAAAATAAAGGTTAAAAAATAAAATGTTTGAAGGTCTTAAAAAATAGATTCTGATTTATTGAAAATTCGTGAATTGACATTTGGGATAAAATATTGGTTTTGGATAGATGCTTAATAAAATATCAAACGATCAGATATATGAGTTATTAAATGATATTTATATCAAAAAGATTCGACCATTATAGATCATGCATATTTCTACTGAAATAAATCTCAAGAACAGGACGAAAAAGCAAAGCCTCGGTCGTAGATACGATCTTCTTACCACAATGCATCGAATTCTATTATATATTTAAATGCGGGCTGCACTATCTCGCCATGCTTAAGCTTTTTAACGTATTATTTTTGCACGTTTAAGCTATATCGTATATTGCAATGGTTAAGATTTTTTCGATTTTCCAGTTCAAATTCAGTGTTTATTTCATCAAGCTTGAAATTAGCAACCCAATCGTGGGATGCTGTCAGGTTTTTCCCAGTTGTTGCGATTTTGGCCTCCATATATGATTAACGCAATCCTTTTAGTTAACCAGATAAGGCAATTTTCACCCTGTAGTTGGGTGCTTTCAATGTACTCTCAGGGGTTGCGAATCTTGCCTTCAAATTTCACTTCTCAAATCCTTGTAGTTTTCGAGATTTGACGTTTTTTATGTTTTTTTTTCAAAAATTAAAAAAACTTTATTCTAAAAAATACAGTTGTTGGAAACTGTAAGTGTACTCTCAGGGGTTGCGAATCTTGCCTCTGAATATGACTGCTCAAATCCTTGTAGTTTTCGAGATATGATGTTTTTTAGGATATTTTCAAATTGTTTCAAAGAACTCAGATAAAAAATTTCACAAAATTTGAAGTTCCATCTCTATAATGAGGCTCTTTCAGGGTAATCTCAGGAGTTGCGAATTTAGCCTCCAAATATGACTGCTGAAAACTCTGTTGTTTTTCCAGAAACTTCCTTTGTGATTTTTTAAAATAAAATTCGGATAACTTAAATTTATTTTTTTTTCTTAAAATTTTGAATTATCCAACGCTGCAGTTGGGTACTGTAAGAGTCTTCTCAGTAGTTGCAAATCTTGCATCCAAATGCGACTGCTCAATTGCTTTTAGTTTTCGAGATGTGACGTTTCTTAGTTCATTTTAAAATTTCTCAAAGAACTAAGATATAAAAAACTTTTTTTTTTAAATTTTTTAAAATTGAATTATACAATTTGAATCAAAAAAATACTTACAAAATTTGAAATTACCAATTCTGTACTAGGGTGCTGTCAGATTACACTCGAAGGATGGAGATCTCATTACCAATATGTGCGGTTTTTAATGAGTTGTAATAAGTTCGAAGCACCGGAGGTGCGTTGCACGTTAGTATCACCGATTTCAGCGCGACAGCTAATCGCCGTCGTCGAACCGAATTCGGTGATTATAGACCATGGCCAAAATTCCATTAAGCTATGCAATTCAAATAAATAACTTTAGTCATGTCGAACTGTTTAGTCCTATTGATTTCAAGGAAACAAATTTATTACGACATGTTATATTCAGAATGAATTGAATTTCCATCATCCGTATCTAGAAAGGCGATTAATGTGTTTGCAAACACTGTATCAACCTTAATAATTTGATAATGTTTTTTTCTTGAAAATTTAAATTCTATTTCTTTTTTAATTTTATTTTGTTTTAAAGGAATCGTTTTCCATTGTCAATGCTTACTCTCAGGAGCCTAGTAAAACCCCGTGATATCTGATTTGCTCAAAAAATAAGAATCTAGTTAAGAATAAGGACACCCTGATTTTGGGTTTTTGAAAAATATCAAATTGACTACGTACAAATTACAAAAAAAAATAACTTTCGCTCGAAAGTCAGGAAAAAAGCCCGATATGACTATCGAAAGAGTATGGCACATTGTTAAAAATCTCGACTTCCTTTGGAAAAGGATAGGAATAGCTAAAAAGGTGCCTTAGATGTTCATAGAAATAAAGAAATACAGCAACCCAGAAAGCAGCAACACAAAGTACACAATGAACATCAGTCGGTCGATTACGTTCGCCAAATACATCCATTCATTGGCATTATTCGTGTATTTTTCACCGTCTTCATGTTCTATTCTAGAGGTGCTTCGGCTGCCAGTCATTCTGTGGACTGTGTCGTTGACAGCTTCTTCGTTATGCTGCGAGTTAGCTTGTGTTTGAACCGATTGCGTGTCATCATCTTGTTCATTTTTCGATTTGATAAATTTTATGATCCTAGATTTCAGAAATCGGTCGATTGATTCCGGCAATTTTCTTTGTGATGTTTTGTGAATAACCGTGACAATAATTGACTCTGCGATCGACATTACCATCAGTGCAACGAAGAAAATCACAAGGTGACCGAAAATGGGCAAATCGCCTTTTCTTGTTGGCGGTAGAATTTCCGACAGAACCAGTAGCTCCACAACTTAACCAGAACAGGGCGAACAATTTGATATTTTATCTTTTTGAAGTGGCCACGCAAAATCAGTTGCCTCTATAAATCTTCAGAAAAGGTCGAGTCAAGATTTGAATGACATATAAAAAATTTTTAAAGTTTTCTCTAACCGTTTCTCAGCCGGTTTCACTTTTTTGCTTTTAGTCTAATTTCGATCGAGTAGAGATCGTAAAGCGTATGATAAGCTATAATTGCTATTTGTGATGTTTTGTGAATAACCGTGACAATAATTGACTCTGCGATCGACATTACCATCAGTGCAACGAAGAAAATCACAAGGTGACCCAAAATGGGCAAATCGCCTTTTCTTGTTGGCGGTAGAATTTCCGACAGAACCAGTAGCTCCACAACTTAACCAGAACAGGGCGAACAATTTGATATTTTATCTTTTTGAAGTGGCCACGCAAAATCAGTTGCCTCTATAAATCTTCAGAAAAGGTCGAGTCAAGATTTGAATGACATATAAAAAATTTTTAAAGTTTTCTCTAACCGTTTCTCAGCCGGTTTCACTTTTTTGCTTTTAGTCTAATTTCGATCGAGTAGTAAAGCGTATGATAAGCTTCAAGTAGTTTTTTTGTTGTTCATTTTGCAGCTTTTGTAGTAGGTTAAAAAGTCACAATTGTCAACAGATTTTGATATTACTGTGGTCGAAATCTTGTGCTACTTGCACAGGAACCTGCTATCCTTGCGCTTGTTTTGAAATAGTTTCCGTTTTCCGAGAATTCAAGCCAACCTTCTAGAGAAGCTTTTATGTAATTTCTTCTGAAGTGCCAATGAAGACACTTATTCGGGTCGATTGGCTCCTATTTTTAAGTAGTTCACGCTATCCGAAAAGACCCTAAAGGTTTGATTTACTTTTGTTTTCAAATGAGCCGAATGAAATCATCCTTTGATCCAGTTTTTTCAAATTGGGTTAGTTTTGTAAAAATGGCCAATCTTACAAGATGCTTCAAACTGAAAGATCTTTTAGAAGTGATATAAGTTTAAAAACTTATAAATCACTTTTATCGGTTTCCTTGAGTTCATTGACTCTTTTTGACTCTTTTACAGGTTGTCTGTTGGCCTTGCTTTGTTTTTTGTTCCTTTTTATCAATACCTTAAGCTATTTTGCTAGCAAACAATTACACCCTGATCATTTTTACTTTTGCCGCTCTACTGCATACTATTGTAGTACATGAACCAACCTGAATTTCTAAGACTAGATTTATATTTTCAAGTTTCGGCCAGATTGTCTCTAAATCTCTATTGTTGACCCTGAGCTAGAAGAACTGTCACTCCGAGTGAAATCTTTTCTCCGCAGTCGATTGGAATGAGAAGTCCCAGAAGAGGAAGTATTGCCAACAGGATTGAAGGCACTATCAATACCACTATGTAGAATGTCGGTGTTCGTCTGAACTTGATTGTGTAATCAATACGGTAAAATTCGAAAAATGACTCCCCGTATGTCCCCGTATATACCCTGTACTTAATAGGCATCAGTAGCTCCCATTGACTCTGCTGTTCATCAAGGAAGGGATCGGATATCTCTCCCTCCACTCCATAACTCCCCTCCAACTTGTAATCTTCCGTGCCTGATACCCATTGACCGGCAGAAATGATGCATTGCTAAATCACAAAAATGATAAGTTAAATGAATCTTTCAGTCTTTTTACACACATCAGCTAGTTAGCTTTTCAAAAAAAAACAGTCACAGTACAAAGAAGTCGCAACTTTTTTTTCAAGGAAAAAATGAACAAGTTTTTTCTTTGTTTTTGTGGCTTTTTCTGCACTTGTTTCAGATATACTGTTGAAAGTATGGCACCAGCTAGATGAAGTTTTCAAGTTATTTGCAAGGAGCTAACCGGACAAAAATTTGAGTAACTTCGCTTTGAAGGCGTAAATAGCCAGTATATCAAAAACTGTTTTCGAGGTTTTCTAGCTAGAGATGAATCCTTGCAATTAACAAAGAATTTGGAATTGATGAGCTTTGGAATTGATGGCTGATGAGCTTGACTTAGACTTAAAGCAGCGTAAATTTATAAGACAAAAATTTAATTGGTCCAGCGTCAAAAAACGGTCGTATCTGTTTTGACGATAGAAACAAAAAATGTCCTGGGGGATCCAAATGACGCCGCCTTCGAGTGTTGGATCCGACTGCGTGACTCGCCAGGTTGCAAATAGCGTCAAGAAGTTCAGGCTGCTCCCTCTGCTAATTCTCACCTTCCTCCTTCGATCCGGCATTAATCCTTGCAACCAATACATGCACCGTAACCAATCATTGTCTAGTGTGATTGCCTTAAAATTTACCATGATTTTTTACTGCCCACTCTGCACTTCTACGTACAGTTTACCTCTCACTGGAGCCAGCGCCACTTTCTACGGTAACACAACATCAATCCCTTAGACTAGACCGGCTCACGCTACTGATTCCCAGAACCCTCTACTGACCAATCTCACAAACTCGTCGCTACTTTCTGTAACCAACACCCAACTGACAAAAGCCACGCTTAAACTCCTACAATTTAATTTTAATAATTTATCTAGGAAAGCCGCCGAAATCGCCGCTTTCCTAGCCGAGAATCAAATAGCCCTTTTCCAGGAAACCAACTTGAGAAAACGAAGTCTTAACACCTCCCCGATCCTTTTATACTCACTCATCTGTAAAGACAAAATTAAAGGGGGTTTTAGCCTCTTCTTTGCTATCCACGAATCTACAGAGTACGAGAAAGTAACTTCAAAAACCGCCAGTATGCTAGAGGTTTTGAGTATCTCTGTGGTAGCTAGTTCGTCGAAGCATCGAAGCAGTATTTTTTAATTGTCCTCCCGGTTTTTCTTCATTCCTCACTGATCTTCTGGTTCCTGGTGATGCTCTGGTACTGGGAACGCCAATGCTTTTTCGTCCCTCCGGAATTCGAGTATCGAAGAAGATCAATGTGGTCAAGTATTCTCCAATTAAATCACTGAATCCACTTTCGCATTATTAAATGACGACGACCAAACAAGAGTCCATTTTAGTTCTGATGCACAACATTCCTCGCCTGATGTTTTCCTAGCATTGCAGTCCCTTTTAATTGAACCTGAAACTCAATCAAATCCTAGGCTCTGACCACCTCCCTATTTTTATTGAATTATTCTTTGATAACTACATACTTTTCTCCGAAAATACATACATGAATTTTCTCCGTACTGATTGGCGGCAATTTACCGAGGAAATTGAGGGAGTGTCCTTGCTTCAGGGGTTCCTTCCTCAATTGCGGCCGGAGAAAAATTTCGGGGATCTGGTGCTCAGGGCAGCACGTCACGACATCCCCTCCGGGCGTCACCGCCAATACGCACCCCGTTCTCCGGAGTCATCTACTCGTGGTTGAAAGAGAACGCGGCGACCACAAAAATTAGCCCATGGAAACCACCCAGCACTCTCGTTTCAGAACTTCTCAACTTTACTCCCAACTCATGAATCAGAGAGAAAAAACAATAGAAATAATTGGCGTAATTTCTTTCAGACTTGTGATTATCGCAGTGGTGCAGAAAAGTCTGGAAAGTGGAACGTTCTCTAAACCGATCCAGGCACCCCTTCAAGTTGGCTCTAAAACTATGACCTCGGGTACTGACATAGCAAAAACGTTCAATAATTAATTTACAAACGCTAGAATTCAAAACGCTAGAATTCATACCTCCGACAAGTTTTTCTGGAAAACAAAACGCAAAATTGCCAAACTTTCTCTGTCTGATAACCCAATTTTTTTCATCAACAACTTAAACTAACCAATACAGATAGCAAACCCTCACGAGCGTTCGGTCTGGGTTGTAATTGTAATGTCCAACTCGAACAACTCGGAGCGCTTGTTTTTGAATTTGTTTCACTTTTCGCTGTCTGATAATTTTATCCCTCAAATGTGGAAAATTTCCAAGGTAATCCCTCTGCCTAAACCTGAAAAGGACCATAAAATTTCCTCATCATACAGGTCTTGAATTTTTTATCACTAATGGTTTTAACAAAATCGCCCTCTCTTACGTACTGTTCTCGCCACACTCCATCTTTCAAAGCCATTTGGTATTGTATGTCATAGAACAATAGTAGAAGTCATTCATGACACACCGCTGCCAAGAGGTTTAATTCGATGGCTGAGTAAGTTTTTTTGGCCGACAAGCCACCACTGTTTTCAACTACTAAGTTTTCCCCCAGAGAATTTTTCACTGTGGAGTTCCCCAGTGCTCTCTTTTATCACCGACTGGTTTTAATGCTTCATGACGCCCCTCCACCCCAGGTAAGGGTTCTTCTCACCCCATACGCCGATGACCCAAATTTTTGACATTGAGTAAGCATCACGCTAACTAATTGGTTATCTGCATGACCTTTTTGATTTTTTCACCTCGCGTAAGCTAGCATTTTCCGTCCTCTAAAGAGTCAGTTACCTTGCTTTCATCTTACAACAAAAATTTTAACAAAACTCCAACTGTATTTGAGCCTCTCCCTCCTAATAAAATCCAAAAATTTCAGGGATTACTTTTGACCCGAATATAAGTTCTGCAGCTCACTGCAAGAGATCTGCTCACAAGGATCGTCGCAGGGTAGGAGTCTTGAAGGCGTTAGCAGGTTCCTTTTTGGTTGAGGCTAAAGAAACGCTACTTCAAACCTACAAAGCATTAATTCGCTCTCTTAGATTATGCCTCCCGGCCTGGGTGCACGCCATCAGCAGAACTTTAATCAACTACAGATCAATCAAAATCGGGTCATCCGTGTGATCACTGGCTCTAATTTTATGAGGTCCACTGCCCACTTGCTCAGTGAAGTCGAGATCCTGAACGTTACATACCACCACACCATTATAACTTCTCAGTTTTTAATCTCCATATACCGTTCGAATATCCCCAATCATTTTTTATCAGTCTTACCCCGACCCCTTGTCAAGTCCGACAATCCATTTTAAATGGTTTAAATGACGATAAGTCCCTATCCCATAACGACCCGCTCTAAGCTTTCCCCATTTCGGTCTGGTTAGTCGGATTATAAACGCCTACCTCATCCGCTTAGGCAGCTATTTTCCCCCACTTTGCCCCTTACTGTCTCTTGTCACCCACACCCATTGCCACATTTCAACTGCCCCAGAAATCCGTTCTCCTTTTACTCGCGCAGACCTGTGGCTAAAGCTGGTCAAATATGAGCTAAAGAAAGAAAAGGTCTTGGGCGCTTATACCAGATATTTAAACAAAATTTAAAGACACATTAATTGCTGATGATAAACCTGTGCATAAATCGGAGTAGTCATTTTCCCAATCATTAGTTTATTTCGATCTTCAGCGCAGAATTACTCACTCTGCGCTGATGATATATTGTTAAGATTTACTGTTATGATATACTGGCTGTTTCAAACCTTCGAAGCTTGATTTCTCAAACTTCGATCCAGCTAGCCTTACACATAATTTCATCCAAAAAGTGTCAGAATTTGAAAACTGTTTTTTGAGTAATTGCAGAAACAACCCCAAAATCTTTTAGAAAAAAAATGTACATTCGCTCATTGAATTCAATAGGTTGCTATCTCTATGTCCTGTGATTAGTTCAACAGCTGATACCATTTGTTTTAAAAATACTAGATGAAGCAGAAAGATTGCAAGAATAAAAAAAAATTCTGATTGAATAATGAACAATGAAGAAAGTTGCACTAAGCGCTAAAATCTGCATTAGTCAATAGAGAAGTTGAGATTAAGTTTGGCAATATCGAAAAACTTCATTGGTTTCCATTTTTTCATTCAACATATTTACCACCATCGCCACAAACTTATACCTTGTTTTAGTTTACTTAAACTTCAGCTTTAAAAATTGTTCGTTTGATAACCAGGTTCAGACTGATTTCTTTGGTCATATGTTTACAACATTTGTCATGAAAGCAGTGGTCATATGATACTTAGGTTCACACATGGTTTTTCACCCATTTCTCTACACCACCACTTCACTATCAACGATCGATTTTTACGTCACCTTATGGACTGTCGTTTCTACTCTAGACATTTGAAAGGCTTTTGACATGGTTTGTCATGGCGCTTTTTTGGAATTGGTTCATGGCACACCGCTACCAAGATTGCTTGTCCAATGGCCCAGTAATCATTTAAAGAGGAGTCAAGCCACGACTTGTTTTCGTGGATAGGAATCCTCCCGTAGAGTATTCCACTGTGGATTTCCCCAGGGCTCGATATTATTACCGCAATTCTTAAGTTTACTATCCATAGTTACCCTCCCCCACCAGGAAATCTTCACTTCACCTCGTATGGAAGGATTTTCGTCCATTTTTGCAAATTTCAGATACAAAGAAAACTTCAAACTCTTCAAATGACTACCTGAAATCTGTACGATTTCTTTCACTTCTCGTAACCTAAGTTTTGCGTCCTCTAAAGGATCAGTACTTTTTTGTTCAAAAGAAAAACTTGATTGAAATACTCAGTTTTTGTTAATTCAATGAGCCTCTCGCTGAGCAAAAATCACAACATTTTAGGCTTTACTTTCGGCCAGAGTTTTTATTTTGCCACTCATTACAAACACTCCGCTGACAAGGCCAGGCGCAGCATAGGAGTCCTGAACTCATTAGCAGGTAATACCTGGGTTTCAACCAAAGGGACTTTACTTCAATTTACAAAGCCCTTATTGGAATCATACTTGATTACGTTTATCCTGCCTGGTCACACGCCGCTAGTAGCAACTCAATGAATCATCTGCAATTATCCCAAAAACAAGCGCTCCGTGTCATTAATAGCTCCATACTCATGAGTTACTTTCATGCTGAGTGATGAGAAACTACACTGGGGGAAAGTGTTAGACATAATCGACTGTCATCAACAAAAAATGACTGTCTACGCCCCCTCAGCAGTTAAGAACAGAGGCAGGGCAAATACTTTTTCATATGAATATTAAAAGGCCGCTTTGATCGCAGCCCTTCTAAAAATAAAAGAAATGCTACCAGACCGAATCAAAATTGCTTGTCTGCACAGACAGCCAATCGCTATGCAAGTCACCAAAGTCAAGGTCAGCAGACATTCAAGTTATTAAAGAGTACTTGGACAGTAGCATCCAAGAAGTTACTGTACAGTGTACCCCGGATAATTCAACGTCATAGTAAATGAGCGTGTGAACAAAGAGGCAAAAAAGCATCAGAAGAGACCACAACTGAGCCAGAACCAACGTCCCTACCAGCAGCCCTTGCATGTGTTAAATGAGCAGTACGGTATAAGCCGCCATCGCACCCCAGAGTTAAAGCCGCAGGCAAAGCCGGCTACTCCGAAAAAGGAAGTTCTCAGCAGGTGAAATGCAAAAAGGACGCCATCCTAATAGCTCAGCTACGATCAGGCCATTCACGACTCTTAGGGCGTACGCGCACTTCATGGACCCTACGGTAGACCCCATATACCCATCCTACAACAAAACAGCTCACACAATCGAGCATTTGGTCGAATGCCAATCCACTTAAGCAGCCTAAAAAGACCTTTTTGGAAACACGACGCCAAACCTAGAAGTTTACGCGGAACCTAGAAGTTATAGTCGATAGCGCTCGCCAAGATAACTCTCCTGGGCACCAAATAGTCCACATAGCAATAACATCGACAAAAACTAGAATCACAACACAAACACAAAGCTACATCGCACTTTTTCTGTATCTTTTCCAGTACCGATTAGTTATTTTCCAGTACACAATTTACATAGACTAACAGCATCATTTAGGTCATCTTAGTTTTTATGCAAGAGAATAGCGGTTGATGAAAATAAAACTACAGATATATATTTTATGCGTGAGCACTGCCATTTGGCTTCTGCCCATTAATTTGTATTCATTATGATGAAATCCTTCTTTGCCTAATTACAGTTGGTAAACGGTGACGATGTTGAAATTATGTTCAAATTTAAAACAAATCATTTCAAGAGTCCTTGTTTTCTGTAAGCAGTTATCAATTATTTTTCATAAACGTTACTGAAAAACAAAGTTAACTTGTTTGAAGTTTTTTTTTGTTTTCGTCGATTTTCTTGTTTTATACCTGGGTGTCGAAAGGAAAGTATTTGAATTTGAGAGGACAGTAGATTTGCATGGTCATTGTAGATATCTTTGCAATCACAAATCCATCGTGATAAATAGCCTGGTTCTCATATTCCTCGTGTTCCATGCCTGCGAGTCCAAAGAACACCACATCTGGAGTCCAAACGCTCTTTGGAGGAAGATGAATCATTTTCACGCCTCCAACAGTGATTTACGTTTTCTATTTTGCAAGATCTGCGACTATTTGCTTATTGCTTTTCTTGCTAAAGTTTTTCTCGGGGAAGTTTTTGTAAATAGTTTTTGATTTTGATTTTTTTATGCCATTGTAATAGAATGAAAAAAATTCTTTAAGCTTGAAATAGTTTATCCTGCTTTTTTCAAAATCTATGGAGTTGTTATTGTGTTTCCGGTGAAAGTTGAATATTCGGACTTTCGTTTCTCGCTCATGTTTTGTCGGTTTTGTTGCCCCACCTTGATTTTTTCTTATGCCTCAAGCTAATTACTTTCATTATAGCGGCAAGCGTTATTCATTGTGGTTTCAGGGGGGGGGGCAAAAACCAGCGACAAAACAGTAAAACGAGAGCTTCAAAAACACAAATTTTTCATGTAATAATCTGAAATTGACTGAACTAAAAGCAACCACACCAAATTTGACTTTGTAAGTTGGAAAATATATAGTCAGATTGTGCATAAACTATGCACTTCGCCATTTCACTAATAAAACTGAGTTGGAAAACTTCTGAAAGGCGAAGCTACGCGTGGCATCACTTGTGATACAACTTGAACACAAAAAAAGTAAGTCGAAAAAAATGATGAAAAAAACTGGACGTACCAAAATTTCCTTGTGTCGAGATAAAATTTCATTTCTAGGCAAAATTTCATGCCAAGGAAAACAATTGAAAACTAAATTAGCAACGGAACAAAATTTACGAAGGGGAATCAAAGCCGACCATTTGTGAGCAGACACCAGTTGAGGCGAAAAAAAAATTGATTTTGTTTCATACAACAGTACAAAAACTAAAACTCAGAATTTTCATTCCAGAATTTTTCCAACTCAGTATGTTTTGCGAAAAATTTAGTTGGTGCACAATTTGACTTTGTATTTTTAAAATTAATATTCGCAGAGTGAGTGTGGTTGCTTTTAATTTATTATTTGCAAAATTTGTGTTTTTGCATTTTGACGTTTTCTTGTTTGTATTTGGTTTCTATAGTCATCAGTGACACAACTTAGTAGAGCAGTCAACTGAAAAACTTGAATGTCCGATGACTGAGGATCGTTTCCCATAGAGGATATCTGTTTTACAAAATTCATTTGTTTTTCCTTATCTTTTTTTCCTTTCTTGACCCTTTTAACGGTACCGCTTGGCGTTTTTTTTGCTTGCCCTTGAGATTATCTAGACAAAAAAATAAAACTTGAATTTTTAAATGCGTGTTTCTCAAATTGGTTTCATTTTAATCAAACAGTATATTGTGCAATTCACTTTTGACAATAAAAACGGATCACTTTTGGCTCTTTAGCCAATCAAAATCTACGTCAAAACTACCAGTTAAATTGGTGACAAAACATTCTCAAAGTGAGATGCTTATGCTACCAAGAAAGTTTAAAAGCTAAAAGAGGGTGTGGTTTAATTTACTATTCATAATTTTGTACTTTCGGCGTAAATATTGATTGGAAAAAAAATAATAATCCGTTTTTTGGGGTCAAATTTTGGGCACGCTTTTCGCACAAATAAATTACCCCATATTATTGAGCTAAAATTGTAAAAAGCTTTGTCCGCATCTTTTTTTGTATCAATTCATCCTAATTTGGAAAAAACGCGTATTAGTTTTCCAAGTTTTTTTCGTTTTGCCTGGATAATTTAAATCAACACTATAAATTAACTGAAAACTGCTGTTTTTTTTTCAAGATAAGCTTCTGCCAATTTATGTACGAGTATGTTTGTTTCCTGCGAGCCAAAAATTGTTTTTATTTTTAATAATTTTTTTTTCGTAAATTTGCATTGTTTTATGTAAATTTTCATTTTAATCTGACCTTATAAAGTTTTTCGGAAATTGCGTTTTTTGGGCTTTTCTTTTTTTCCGTATAAATGCGATAACATAGTCTCTTTATCATTGTACTTCACTGGCCTCCGACATCGGCAGGGTTCCATACTAGGTCGGTGGTATTGTAGTGTACGTACAGCCATGCTCGCAAGACGGCAACATTCTGAATTTGCAAGTGAGCGACAATTTTTCTGGATTTTGGTTTGCTTGGTAGTTTTTTTGTCTATAGCTAGCCTTTTAATTATTTAGATACCAGCTTTGTATAATCGGATTCATCTGAAGCCTAAAAGTATAGCAATTTTGGTCTATAATACCTGGTGGCTAGAAAAGCTACGCAAAGCGAAGCACTATTGTCTGGAGAAATTGTTGCCTTGCCTGTATTTCGTCTATTTTTAGCAGTTGATATATCTCGAGTGCAAACACAATGGATAATTTTGAACTCGGAGTGGTGTTAATCGTTGTTTTGTTCAGTAATTGTTCCACGAAAGCTTTCTCTTGTCGGCTTCCGAAACCCTTTGTCCATATAAGCGGCAACTGGTATAAAATCAGTATTATCTTCCTCAACAAATTTTGTTTCACTCTGATTATTTCTCAATCTTCTCGAAGTACAAATCTTATTAATGTGTTATCTATATTCAGATAATTCAATTCACATTTTATTATGAAATGGTATTTGAAAAATTTCATCTGCCTTCAAGATTAATTTATTAAAATGGAATTTAAATGACATTTTTATTCATATCACAAGGGAGTAGAGATTGAGAAAGCTTACGACAGGTGATTTACCAAATGTTGAAAGTCGGTTTTTTCTTTGGGAATGCGATTTTTTTTCCGGGCGTTAACTGGGTAATAAATCTCCAAAATTGCTCTTTTTTGTCGAGTCAAGTTCTTGTACAATGTTGCAGGGTCTGGGACCACGAGAAGAGGTATAGATAGTAGTCAGTGAGCCTTATAACGTCGTGAAACTCAAATTTTTAGAACTGCCTTTGGTGCTAATTTGATATGATGAGTTTGTGGGTGTGGGGGTAGGATTGTTGGCTAAGTTAATTTTTTCCTCAATTTTTTGGTTTGATATTGATCTTTGCTTGAGTTTTCAGTTTAGATTTTTTACGCTTACGGGTCCCGACAATTATTTTTCCTTGATCCGCGTTGTCGATGCGTTACGATGTGGTTGAAAAAATGCTAAATCAATAATTACAACGTTTAAAATATGAGTTTCTATTTATTATTTAAAAAAAACTGCTTCCTTTTAACTAGTCTTGTTTGACTGTATAAAAACATCAATGATATTGCGGACAATAAGGATTTGCATCAGTGAAAATTTTTTTTAGTGCATTGGTCCCATTCCCGTGCATAAATTGCTGTGCAAATTTAATGTGCTTCATTGCCTGTTTTTTTTTTCTGGTTTTAAGTACAAATAATTTCGCTGCACAATGATTAAGATGTGTTTTTTGGTCATATGAGTTCTTACGCTCAGGTTTTAATCAACGTTTTCAAAGCCAAACTAAACAAAAATAACACCCAATTAAAATAGTCTTTTATAGTTTTAACACGTGACAGGAAGTGAAAACGATTTGATCAAACTTTTCCGGAAATTGAACACTCGTCAAAACGACTTGAACGAAATCCAGGCTGTTTAAAAAACAGAAATATTCCCACTGAGTGTTTTTTCTTCACTAGTTGAGACTAACGAATTGAAGTTTTTGAAGGGAAGCAAAGCAAGCGATCATTGATGCAGCTCAGAACGGAGAGGATTTTGCAATGAGTTGCACGCCGCTTACAATTATGTAAATGACTGAACCGATAACTTACCGAGAAGGAGAGGCACCCAGACACAAAACTTATGGGTTTAGCCGTTTAGAAATTGGTAAAAACTTCTATGATTTCTTTGAAAGAGTTGAATGTCGAAAATTCACCGTGAGTTTTTTTGAAGCCTGCGTTTTCTGATCAAAGTTTGTTTTAAGTATTGAATGATAGGTACTATACTTTCCCACTTTTGCTGAATGTGTCAAGAAATTTCTGAAATGTGCCATGATCAGTAATTTTGTGAATGTAAAAAAAAACAAGATATTCATTAATGAGTTTGGCTGCAATATCCACACGAGATTCAGTCGAGTAAGATCTACATGTTAATGTCCATTGTGTTGCACAAATCAAAGTGTCCTTTGCTGCAAATCCTGCAACAGGTGTTGGATTTTTTGAAATAAACAAACTCGGCCTCATTTGAACACCACAAATATCACAAATTCTTGGCTTGTTTCCATTGAAAAGGTAGCAGAGATTTTGCCCAATGCTTATGAAAATAGTAGAGTTAGCAGTTTCATGCTGGAAAGTGGACCGCAAGCTACTCTTATCTGAAAATACTGCCAACTTGATAGTCCCTAATGATCAACCCAAGCTTGTAGAACCCGTACGTCTCATCGGCTGGACGTATTGAAGAAGTCCTTGGAGGTTTCCAGCGTTGAAGTTAAATAGACGGGGATGGTATAATCAAACAGTGACCATGCTTTTTTTCAAGGATATAAAGAAAGTGGACTTCTCATGTTTAAATAATTTCGTTTTCACTAATTTGAAGGAAACGTGGCTTGTTAAGGTATAATTTTTCAAGGAAAGTTTAAATATAAATAAAAGAAAAACAGCCC
Organism: Symsagittifera roscoffensis; assembly: GCF_963678635.1. Classification (NCBI taxonomy): domain Eukaryota; kingdom Metazoa; phylum Xenacoelomorpha; order Acoela; family Convolutidae; genus Symsagittifera; species Symsagittifera roscoffensis. Next base: position 1,415,449 of record NC_087063.1, on the reverse strand, counting down.
GACAATATTGAGCTATTATGTTGGGGTTGTTTGTTTTGCTCTGTCGTGGGATATTTTTTGTTTATATGCGCTTTATTGTATTGCTGCTTGAAAATTATGTCTGAAATCAATTTTATAAGTCGCGTGTTGCTTGGCTGTTATCTAAGTTCTTAGAGCTAAGTTCTAACAATAGAGTAGAGAAATCGGGGCCTAGGAAATTAGACGATAAGCAAATTAGACGGATACTACAAAAACGAAATTAGACGGAATTTTTTTTTTTTACAGATCTGGCATTTTAGACGAAAAAGCTATGAAAAGGAAAGGGCCAACAAAATTTTTTCTTAAGAGTCAAGTTTCACAAATACAAAAAGAACATAAAATGTCAATAACTATCAAAACAATTAGTTCAAATGAACATACAATGTCAAATCTGAATATTACAGGAGAGTTTTGAATTGAATAAATTATGCATGATTGACTTGTAAAGTTTTTGGCCACCGAAATTGAACTGTTGTCTACAAACAATTTTATTTTTCTAACGCAATTTGTGTGCAAACAAAGTTAATTTCAATCACTTTCGTCTATTTTCTCACAATTGCAGTTTTGCAAAACCGTCTAATTTCCTTTTAAGTACCTCCGTCTAATTTGCTTATCGTCTAATTTATCAACCCCCAGAGAAATCATTACGAGGCTAAACTGTGCGCTGGATAGGCGCACAATTTTGGGTCTGTATGATCCTGGATTCCAGAGAAAAGTCTTTAAACATGTTCAAACAATTTTCCAAATGCACAGTTTGGTCTCGTAATGATAATTAATCACGGAATTCTTTTTGTTTTCAAAAATAATATATTTTAGGGACATATATGGTATTCATTTCCTGTCATATTAAAAGTTAAGCTTATTTTAGGATTGGAGTTTTTCGCTTCGCACCTGAAACAACTGTCACGTCAAATTTCGTAAGTTAACATTGACAGATATGCATTTAATTTTTTGTTTTTATTAAGTCAAAACATCTTCAATCATTCGTTTTTTTTTTCAGCTTAAGTGCTCCGAGCCAGGTTGAAACTACAAATGCATCTTTAGAACAAGTGATCAAGGCAGTTGCATGTCTGTTGAGGAAAACCATTCGGATTCAAAAGAATAAAATTGAGTTTGAACTTGAAGTAGGAACAATATCAATTTTGGAAGAATTGAACCGGCTCCTGTTTGCTGTACTCAATAATGCAGCAAAGCTACGTAAGTTTTTTTTGATTAAAATAATGTAACTTACTAAGTTTTTTTTAGCTGAGTAGTTTTCGTTTTGGTTGATTCAGCTGTGAGCAAAGCAGTTTTGAGTCAAAGTGGAATGGCACATGCAGCAACATTGCCCTTTGTCAAGGTTAGTTTCTCTCTTATTTGGCTTGATGAGAATCACTCCAATATAAATACTGTTATGTTAGGTTAAAAGAGATCCAAAATATGTTTAATCCTCTTCTACACAAGTTTTTAAGCTGACCGGAAAAAATTTTTCTGCTGTTACTCTAATTTAAAACAACGTCAATTTTGACAGGAAAAATTATTGGAGCGACTGATTGCGGCCTTGGGCGTGTACCTGTTTGTTACTCGTGCGTTACACTGTGGATAACAACGAAAAAAATTCAAAGGAGCGATAATTTTTATTCAAGAGATACCCAGTATATACACATGAGTTTGTGATAAGAGCTAACTTGGTGGGTATTGAGGAGTACCAAAACGCGAAAAGATTCGCGTTTGTACCAAAATAAAAAAAATCAGTCCCATTTGTACCAAAATAAAAAATCAGTCCCATTTGTACCAAAATGAAAAATCAGTCCCATTTGTACCAAAATAAAAAATCAGTCCCATTTGTACCAAAATTTAAGTACCAAAATTTTTTACCAAGTTGCAACTTCATCAAATTCAATTATCAATCCAAAATATCATACAGTCTTGATTATATGACACCAAAATATTCAGTTCCAAATTAAAGTTTTGATTAGTTTTAAAATTTTAGGATAAGTTTCTCATACTTCCACACAAATCGGCCATTGCATGAAAGTAATTTTTTTTTCGCGGTTGCCAAGTGTCAATAAATTTTTGAGAGCTTGAACACGTTCATTAAATAATCTCCATTTTCTGGTCTGTTTTGGAGCGGGCTTTCGCATTCTTATAAGCTCCAGTTGATTCTCCACGGTTTTTTCCTGTTAATTCAAAAAACAAGTAGCCAGCCACAAATTTGGAGAATGGTTGTTCGGAGACGTGCCGGCTTGTTTTGTATGTTCCACATTTTAGGACGGAACGTTTGTATCCAAGTTTTGTGGAAGTATCTTAGAATTTTAGCATCTCTGGGTATCGAGCAATTTTTTCAACTACCTCAGGCTGACTCAATAGTTCAACAAAAAGAGGTGCAATTTGATCTTCAGGTAGATATGCTGACGCCATTAACATTCTCACTATTTTCTTTAGCCTGGCTCCTGACAATAGGTTTTTCGGAACCAATTTCCGATAAATTTCTGAAAAATGCCTGCGTGAAATGAAAATAGCATCCAAAATGCTGTTTTTGGGAAATGTGATTCAAGGGCCGAAATGATACCTCGTTCATAGTCTGTCACAATGATTTGGGGGACCCATCTATGATCAGTCAAGCGTTTGATTTTTTTGCTGATTATTTGAAAAAATTTTCGGTATTGACAGGCTGATTTTCCACTTAAGAGCCCGAAAACTAACGGCAGACAACGATCTTCGTATATACCGTACAATACATAGAGCTGCTCGTAAGGTGAGGGACATGACTTGAATGTTCCGTCGCTCAAAAGTGCTTCAAAATTAAACAAAAGCGTCAAGATTTCGTACGAAGCGATAATTGTAACACCAGCATCAATATCATGCGCAAGAAGGAATCGCTTTTTGGTCAACGTTAATCGCCATTTTCCAGTTATGGAAGCTTTGGACATCGTTGTTGGAATTGGATGAACAATTTTTTTGCGTTCTGCAGAGGCTGGACTTAAGACGCAACAGTCGTACTTGACTCCAATACATTGTCATAAATATTTCCTAATAGATTTTTCCGGTCTTTCTTTGCTTTTTTCACCAATTTCTGTCGAAAAACTTCCATCGATATTTCGTTTCGCTCGTCATTGTGTCTGTGCTTTCCCGGATAATTCGTGACTTCGCGTTTCGCATTTTGTCGAACGAAACAAAGAACATCGTAAATAAACAGCTTTGGAATTTTTTCAGTTGGTTAAATAACGATAATTCTCGAAAATAACAACTTTCCCCTTCTGAGGATTTTTTAATTGTATTTATTTTTCCGTATTATACGTATTATGATTATTTTGGTTTATCATGTTTTCATCCGGCCGGAGCTTAAATATTAATCGTTGAAACTGAATATGAACGGTTGAAACAGCCAAAATTCAATTTATTACCTAAGTTTGCCTGAAATTATGTAATGACTACGTAAGTTTTTATTACATTTCACCTTTGGTGAACTGTTTCCTTGAATGTTATATAATCTAACCATACAAATCTTAGCTGCTACCGCGATTCGAACACCCAGCCTAATGTTTTCAGAGCACTTATAGTACCTTTCGGCTATAGTCCGTTGAACGATTTTATATTTCGCGTTATCTTATTTTGGTACATATAGGACCGTTTATTCAATTTGGTACAAGCGCGACTGATTTCTTATTTTGATACTAATGACCGTTGGTACAACAAATGGGACTTCGCCGCTATCTTATCCACATTATCAAAGCTCATAATCGAATAGAGAAGGTAGAATTGAAAAACTTCCATTTTCGGACATTAAAACTGGTCATGCGTACTCGTGAAGGCAGTCGGCGAATCAAATTTGAGCCTGTACGGCTCAGTATATCAATGCTACAAGTTGCTGTAATCAAATGACGTAATAAAGTCAGCTCAGCTAGCCGCAGTTGTTAATCCGCCAGTTTGTTATGCTTACGTTCTTGTGTGCAGATGAGGGTTAATATTTAAAAACTGACGCAAGATTAAAACAAGACTGCTCGTGTATCGGGGCAAAGACTTGAATGTTCCGACTGTCCCTTAATTCATATCGAATAGTTTTTGGGAATTGGAAGCTTTGAAAACCTTTAGATTTTTGACAATATCAAAGTGAAATGTTGAGTCGTACGAAATAAATACGATCCGATTAGCTAGCTTCAATTCAATTTAGAACGATTTTGTTGTGCAGGATGATTCGCAACGCATAATTAAATCGCGTTACGCTCTCAACAATATGAATAAATTCTTCAAAGCGCGCATAATTCAGTCCAGAACATGGCAATTATCAAACCCCAAGAACTTTACAAAAAATAATACGAGGTAAAATATCTTTTTAAATTTGAACTCGGGAAGTCAATATCTTCAATGGGGTATATGAAATTTTTGTCGAAAACTATTATTTCGATCGGCGAAAATTGACTGAATAAACAAAAACCACACCGAGCATAAATATTCCGTTTTCTTCGAAACTCGGAACAACAAGGAAAACTGACTGTCTATTTTAGTGTTGAAGAGTATCATTCTTCACAAAATAGTTTGATTTTTCTATCTGACTTCATTTAATGCTTCCATTTTTATCTGTTTCACTTTTGGTTTCCTTTCAGGTTTAATTCAAACTCATTTGCTACATAGAAGGCAAATTACAAAAGTGCAAACAAATCACTAAACTGCCGGCAGGTTTTTTTTCTCAAGATATTTGTTGAGTTTAGAAGTAATTTTGCGTCTAAAAACAATTGTATGGCTAGCATTTTTTGAATAATTGTATAGCCAATTCTCAATATTTTTATAGTCACGTAGAAATTGTTTATCATTATATTTCCCTAAATTGAAATTGTTTGGGCAGCTTTTTTGCAAAAATTGAAAAATGATACAGTTACTTCTTCAAAGTTAACACAGATAATTTTTTTTTTCCACTTTTTAAGTTCTTGATAATGTGATTTATCTATTTAATTTGAACAAAATTCAAATTTATTCCCGGAAAATGCTATTCATACCATTTCATAATTAGCGTGTTAAGTATTTTCCATAGATTCAATGCATGGAATTGGCTGATAATAGTTTTTTCTATGGAGTTCAACCCAAGAATTGACACTCTCACTCTCCGTTGACTATGTTTTGCTATTTCAGACCGAATTGACGATTGAAAGTGAGATTTTGAGTCTTCCGCCGGCGTCTCTAGTTTGTGCTCTTCATGGTCACATGGTCATCTTCTCTTCAGCTGAGTTGGAACTCTACCATCACATCATTCTAGATCACCTCACTTCATTTATAAGGTTAAAATAGTTTCCCAACTAGTTGGTGATGGTACGTGGGTACCTATTGTGCTTTTGGATGAAGTATGATTGCTTGTGAAAATGGGTACTTTAATTCCAATAAGGATGCAAATATATGTGAAACTTTGCTGATTAATTTTGATTTCAAGCGTCGGTTAAATTGTAATATTTTCCGCGATTCAGCACCCAAGACCCTGTTCTGCTGACTTTGACTGTGAGGACGATAGCCCTGTGGACTGACATAGCATTCAGTGGGTGGACACACATGGACTACAGTCTCCACAACCCCACAATCCACAAACTGGAGATGGCAGTCTGGGATTTGTGGGAAACTCACGTGGAGGTATAACCTCTAGACGGAGTGCGGTCGGATAGTAGACAACCATGTATTCATACTCGTCATTAAGTAGACAATTACTATATTAACCAATCGAAATCCAGAACGGTTATTTTTCTATCTCGATTCTGATTGGCTAATATAGTATTTGTCTACTTACTGCTACGTCGTAACCATTATTGACTATGACCGTTACAAAACCGGGGTATTTTCTTGTGGAATCCCTCATGCACGTCGGACTGAATGCGCAAAAATTTTGCCAGCCAATCACAATTTCAGTATTAAAAAATCGGTAGAAATAAAGCAATGTAATCAATCAGTTTCGTTCCTTTGTGCTTGAGAATAGCAACTACAGTGCTGATTTAGATTATCCGGACAAAACGCATTAAGCTAGAAATTTAAAACGCATTTTTCTCAGAAATTGGGCTTACTTTAGACAAAAAAGACCAAAATTTGCTTGAAATTTGGCCAGAATTGATATGGTGCAATTTGTTTTGCGAAATTCGGGCCAAAATTTGTACCCTAAAAATGGATCATTTTTAGCTTTTTTACTCAATCAAAAGTAACGCCAAAACTACTTAGTCGATTACTGACAGAATTATATCAAAGTGAGCCTCTTACTTGGCCCAACAAACTTTAAGATGGGTGTACTCTCCAAAACATTGGAGAAATTAAATTGTTTTTGGAGAGTATACCCTTCTTAAAGTTTGTTGAGCTACGTAGGAGGCTCACTTTGATATAATTATGTCAATGATCGACTGAGTAGTTTTGGCATAATTTTTGATTGAGTAAAAAAGCTAAAATTGATCTATTTTTCGGGTAAAATGTTTGGTCCGAATTTTGCAAAACAAATTACACCGTAATAATTCTGGTGAACTTCTAAGCAACTTTTGTCTTATCGTTTCTTGTCTAAACTCAGCCCATTTTGAGAAAAACGGGTTTCAAATATCTAGTTTAATGCCTTTTCTCCGGAAAATTTAAATCAGCCTTGTATTGTAAAACTGAAAAGTTGGCTGCTCTACCGAGCGAAATTTGCCGCAAAACTTTCTAATTTTTTTCTCTAAACATTTTTTTGGTTAGTTTATTGTCCGATCACTTTAAGGAGAAGTATGAAGAAACTATGGCAAATGATCGAATCAATCTTTCACACATTTTCAGTTTTCAAATATTGCTTTTTTGAGGATTAAATGAGGTAGCATTTTCAGGCTTTCAGAAGTCACTAAGATTACAAAAATTTTAATCAGAAAAGTGCCTCGGTGTCACGAAAAACCTTTTTGATAATCAGGCAAGCTTACCGTAGAAGATTGAGCCAAACAAACAGCAATTGGTTCTCTTCTTTTTTTGCATTGAAAGTGTCGTTGAATGAAGAGAAGATGTTTAAATTGATTGTGGTGTTTTTAGGAAATTGTCTGAAACTTGTTCACGCGGCGTAACTTATGATTTCTGCTTAAGTTCAATTCAAATGCTTTCGCTAAAAGGATAGCAAATAACGCTTTCCAATTACCATAGGTGAAATAACGTGAAAACTGTGAACGACTTCTAGTTTCGAAAGTGGACTTTATCTTTTAGGTTTTCCAGCGCAATAAAAAGTTTGCCTGTTGATCCAGTTTTCTCAAATTGGAATGATTTTTTCTCTAAAATTCTCAATCAAAAAGTGTTTTAGAAATAGATAAAGCTTTAAAGCCGTATATTTTTTCTTTGAAATTCGAAAGTTGAACAAACAAAAACAGTTCTGTTATTTTTTGTTTCCTTGTGTTCGTTAACACTTTTACAACTGTCTGTTGGCTATCTTTTGATTGTTATTTTGTACTAAAAACAGCACAATAAAAATTATTTCCAAAAGAACTCAAAATCAAAAACTCATACAAAAAATTGGACTTTTAAACGGCTCGATTATCCAATCAAGGGAAGTTTTTACCGAAAAATAAGAGCTCATCATGTTTATGCCGAACCCTTTATATCTCATACTTTATTGGTAGTTATCTGTTCATCAGAAAATGTCTGGAAAACATTTCTCTTGTTGCAAAACCATATTTCTTATACTAAAATTCTGAACTCCCGATGCTAATTTTTCGTGAACATGAAATTGAAACAGTTTTTCAAGTTTTAATCAAACGGTTAATTTCAGACTCTTGATCAGTTGTCTAAAAAGTTGCCCCTCAATTTTCTCACTCAAGATAAATTTTCGCTAAGGAAATAAATATACGAGAGCTCGCTAATGAAATATTCCAAATTTAACTACTTGAACAAATTGGCCTCACAAATCGTTCAGTCAGAGGATAAAATTTTTTTAACTGCTAAAAACTGACAGCATAAGACAATTATACATGATTGAGTTCAATAAATACCGATATTTTTCTAAAAAAATAGATATTTCCAATTTAGATGAACATTTTCTGCAGTAATTAACCCTATTTGTGTATGGTTTTCCAGGGTCTCGCCCTGCTGAGCCTCAGGGCTCGTGAGTGATCGTTGTGAGCTGAATACTATATATATATAGTATTCAGCTCACAACGATCACTCACGAGCCCTGTATTTCTTTCTCACTTATTATTTTTCAGTGATTAGTTGCTTTTTTATGCTGTTTTTTTGTTTTGTTTAGATGGCGAAGGGCCACGTGAGAGAAATCTTCAGCTCCATTTTGAAACTCCATTTCTCAAAACACTCAAGTTAGCATCAAGCGAAGTTTTACTAAATGTCTTTCTTTTCATCTGTCCTTTCATATTCAACTGTCCCGCTTAATCTAGAGTCTCAATGAAATAAGGTAGCTCATACTTTCATGGGTCTTCATATTTGATTGCAAATGACAAAAACAGACATCGCTCATATTTAAGGCATTGCTAACTTTTAAGGCATAGCTCATATTTAATCAAAGGGGCAAACTTTATGCAATCTTTTATTGTTTAAGATTTAATGAACATAGTCGACTTTTATATAGGTCGTGATGATTATTTGTTTTTTTTTTCCAGGAAAAAATCTTAAAATATGTTCACGCTCAAATTTGATTTTTCGCGGTTCAACTTTTGATTTTTTTAAAGTTCAGTTCATTTCCTTTGTTAAATGGAAGGCAAACTCCACTATCGAACACAAGAAAAATGTAAAGGTCACGAAAAACGTGATCGACTTCAAGTTTCGATAGTAGAGTTTATATTTCGGATTTTCCATCGGAATGAAAATTTTACCCCAATATTAATCCAGTTTTTGCCAAATTGAGTTGATTTTATCCAAAAAAGAGTCAATCATGAATTGTTGTTAAAATTCAAAGAGCGTGTAGGCAATTTTTTTTACTCTGAAATCCGAAAATTGATTTTTTTAAATCAAAAACTAAGTCCATTTTTTCTGTTTCCTTGCGCTCATTGACTCTTTTCTTACTGTCTACTGGCTATGTTTTCAATTGGTAGTTTTCAGGGGTCTTACAATTACTAGAATTTACCATTAGGTGAAAGATCCGTTTTCTAGTTAATTTTTTTAAGGCTATGAAAATGAGAAAATAATTGGGATTCTGGACCGTTGCATGAACGCTGATTTCGAGAAGAAGAAAACTTATCATACTCTCCAAATTCTGGTCGAGTTCATCCCAGCATCGTCAATAGTGACTCTTTACCCTGAACTACCTACCAAGATATTAACCATGCTATTCGATCAAAGCAAGAGCCAAGTATGTCAGGTAACGCTCATCAAAATGGTCAAAAGCCACTGGAAAGTTTTCAAATCGGAACCAAACTCGTCGAAAGGGTCTCAAATTCTGGAACTGTGGAGAAAAACATGGATCGACAACTTGTTGGACCTTCAGTCTAAAGAAACCAGCGAATCATTTAGAGTGAACGCGGGATTCATTCAATACATTAAGTTCATACTCAAAACGGAACCGAAGTCTTTGACTTACATTTTGAAGAGAAAAGATTTGAAACTTGTGGTTCGACTGATGATTATCAAGTCGGCAGCAGATGAAAATCTGTTCGTTTGTGGAAACAAGTCTGAAGAGGTCAAAAGTGGGCGACCAGATGGCTTGGGGCAAAGTGAAGACGTGAAATTGAATGGGGACTGTTTGGATGAGTTGAACTCGCGTGAACTTTGGCGAGGAATGGTTCCTATGGTGACCATGTATGATGCAGTGTGGTCCTTCTCAAATCAAGTGAGTTCAATTTTTTGTTTGTTCCGATCACGGATTTTTTTGGACATGTTGCTCGCAAAATCAGTCACCATGAAGACCTGTTGTGTGAAAAGCAAGCAATCAATTTGAAATCAATTTATTTGAGATTACACACGCGAAACTTAGTGTCTTATTACGTACGGTATCCATTTTTTCCGACCCAAATCGCAAATAAAAGTGCTCATAAAAGTGGCACTTTTGCATTTTTGTATTTGGTTAACTTTTGCTGGATCGCATTATATTTTTGTATCTGGTTTATTAGTGGCTAGTTCCTGTTGATAAAAAAAACAGGTTTTATTAAAATATATGGGATTTGGTTTTTCATTTTTTCTCGATAAGTACTTTATGAATTTTGAAAAAAAATGGTTTAAATGGAAAGACCGGCTACTCCTTTGCCTGGCTCATACTCGACTGGTCCATTTTTACTTTACTCGGCGTTTTACAGCTTTCGCAAATTTCAGTGGGAGAATTTTTTAACCATATTTTAGGGTTTTTTCTCTCAAAAAGTACTCTGCCAAGTCTAAGAATAAGCTATTGATTAAACGAATATGTTATATGGGTTACCCATGCATTAACTTTTACGCCCTTATTTTTGTGGAAGAAGAGTTACGGCCTTAGAAAATGTCAAAATGTAGAAATTTTGACCGCTTTTACAAATTTTTTTCTCGAACTCTTCCTTGCGAAATCTTAGATAATGCAAAACCAGTGCAAGGAATCCTCATTACATAAAATGCTATGCCCAATTTTTTGTAGAAAAATTTATGTCATAGAAGCTGTCCAATTTGCAATCTTCAACTTTTTTTCTGAAATGTTTAGAATTTTCTCAGGGTTTTTTTAAGGAAAAGTCTTAAAAAGCTCCAAAAACTACTGGAGTGCATTCAAACATTTTAATGCATTTAATAATGCACATAGGTATAAATGCATTTTTGAGTTCAATTGAAATTTTTTCGCTAAAAGGCAATCAAATCTTGCTATCCAAATACGAACGTGGAAACGGTGCAAAAAACGTGATCAATTTCTAGTTTCGAAAGTGGACTTTAATTTTCAGATTTCTCAGCAAAATAAAACTTTTACCTGCTGATCCAGTTTTCTCAACGTGGGTTAATTTTATCCAAATTTTCAAGGGCATCTATTTCATTCTTTGAAATTCGAAAGCTGAAGTTTTTCAAAAAAAATTAGTCGGCAAATCAGAATTTTAATTTTAACCTTTCTTTTTTCACTTTTTGACCTTATTGGAGCTAATTTTTGCGCTTTTCTCGCTTTTGTTTGTGAAGAAGTGCAGTTTTGCCTCTGTGTTCAATCTTCAGTTCCTTGATCTTTATAAAACCCGTCGAAAACACTACAAAATAAATATTTTCTGCTATACAGGTAATTTTTTAAAGTATTTCTTTGAAGATTTTGACCAAAAATTGAGTTTTTTGGCGCTGGGTTCCCTTCAAAGTTATCGTATGTTTACGCTGAAGGACCCTTATGGGCGGAGAGCGAGTCGACTCTCTGAAGAAAGAGTCTTCTCCTCGAACTTCTTTACTGCTGTAGACTCAGTTTAGAGCGCGAGCTTGAAAAAGATTGATTTGATAATTTTTTACAGGTATTGCAAGATGTCATGTGGCTTCTGACTCATCCGACCAAATCATCCACCGAACCAGTTCTCTCTGATGACGTCATATTCCTCAAGCAGTTCTACATCCACAATCTGACCAATCAGAGTCCGGCATTCAGACACAATGTGTACCAGTGGACCAATTGGCTGCTGCTCAGAATGAGAGATAGACTGCTGATGAAGAAGAGTGAGAGGGAGGAGGAGTTTTGGAAGGAACAGAAAGCTCATCTGGAGAGATACAAGGTCAGGAAACTTAACAAGAAATAAAATATGAAAATTGAGAGTCAAACATGCATTTTTTTGCCAATGTATCACATCGGTTCATTTGAGAACGATTTGACGTCAATGTAATGAAACACTAATATATAAATATAAAATCATAGATTTTTGAGTAATCAAAGTGGCTCATCGCTTTGCAAATTTTTTTGTTTATTCAATTTAATTAATCTTTAGGTTCTCAGGGTATTAGGTTTTTGCAAATTCGTTAGTTTTCTTTACGAAATAAATAGTTTTGTGCGCGAAAAGGTAGTTTAAGTTGTTTTACGAGAGCTCAGATATTTTTTGAAAATAATTAAAATCCGCCCCTGTTTGATGTCACAAAGGCGGATAATCAACAAACCGCCATATCTTGAAGCCGAAATTGCATAGGAATTACTTAAATTACATCAGAATTAGGTAACAATTGCACAACAACAATGATAATCTGTTGTTTGTTAAGTTGCACAAAATATTAATTTTCGGCTTGTTGGAATGATAATTCTATTTTCGGTTTGTTGACCCTTCGGCTTGTTGGCCTGCCACCGTCAAAAATACTACTTCTTCTCCTGTTGAGTTTTCTTTTATAACTATTTTCAGGATATTAAATAAACCAGCCGAAGTGTAAACCAACCGAAAATGCGCAGAGTATAAACGCCAGTCGAAAAGTTAAGTCATATGAATGAATTTGCATAACTTTTGTAATTGTTACATAAGTATTACATAACACTTACGCTTTTTGGCCGCTTTATATGCCACCATTTTCAGGACTTTCTCGTCTGGCTGCTCGATCTCTGCTGGGACTCTTTCTACCTGGACTCCAGCTACTCACGCAAGAACCTCTGCCTCCAGTTCACAAGGGACATCATGGCCATATTCATAGTCGAACAGAACCATCCAGGGGTGCTTTTCAACCTAGAACAATTGAGAGCCCATGTTCTCCAGTGGATTACAGCAGATGATGGTCGGACCAATCGGTTAATTGGAATGTTTCATGATTCAGTACAGATTAATAAGGTAAATAAAAATTCCTTTTTGTTCCGACCCACCCTCCTAAATTCTTTTGTACATTTCGAAAAATTGGTTTGTCCGATTTTGAGGCCAAATTCACGAAATTTGTTGACAATGAAGCTCAAGCGTTTGTTAAAATCTCTCATCGCAACACGCGCAAAAATGACGCCAATTTGACGAAAAAAAAAACTTTTCTTGTAGTTTCTTTATGAATGTGGTCGGAACCTTCTTTGCACAACAAACAGTTGTCCTTGATTGAATAAATTTTCATTGACGGTGAGAGACGAAAACGCTTAGTGTTATGGTCACGAAAAACTTAACCGTCTTCTAGTTTCGAAGATGGATTCAAACTTTTGGATTTCCCAACGGAAGAAAAGATTTACCTATTGACCCACTTTTCTCAAATTGTTTTCTCATAAGTTTTTCTTGATTTTCAAAGAGCTTAGAGGCCATATGTTTTTTTTTTTTAATTTGCTGAATATAGTGAGGGTTTTTATATAGACTTATAAACCTCATCCCGACTTATAGAATTTTATAGGCGTGATGATTTTTTGGTTTCGCTTCACGGAAAAGTCAGAAAAATCAAGTAAGATTCGTTCAGGCTCAAATTTGATTCTTAGCGGTTTAACTTTTGACTTCTTTTCATATCTAGTTCATTTATTTTGTTTATATGAAGGCAAGCTCCACTATCGAAAAGCAATAATGCAAAGGTGGCTTCTAGTTTCGAAAGTGGAATTTAAATTTTCAGATTTCCCAGCATAAAAGTTTTACTCATTGACCCAGTTTTCTCAAGTTGGGTTAATTTTATCAATAAAGTGCCAATCATGAATTGTTCTAAAAATTAAAAGAGCTCATAGACCATCTGTTCTTTTTCGTTGAAAGTCAGAAATTGAAATTAAAAAAAACAATCCGTGTTTTTCTGTTTTCTTGCGCTCATTGACTGTTTTCAAACTGCTGTTGATAATCCAGTAATAGACATTTATGTGCGCTCAACTTCCTGAGCAGTAGTTTGGTCTGATTAAACATTATAGTTAAGTTTTGATAGAGCAATTGAAATATATTCTTAATATTTAATGCGAGACTTAAAAAACTTAGAATGCGAGATAATGAGAAGTCTTTTCACTGATTTGGCCAAAGTAAGCTAAAATTGATCGCATTGAAAAAAAAAACGCGAGGTTTTCATTAGATTCTGAGTTTACGCTTTTCTTGTCAATGAAAAGTCTTTCGATTTTTTTTTAAATTTCAATTTCTTTTTTTAAAAGGATGACAAACTCTGCTCTTGAATTTTTGCTATCGTCCAGCGAAAATTAATCTGAAAGTTCTGCAAATATATATTTATTTTCTCCCTTGAATTTTTTTCAAAAAACAAACAATTCATATTTTTTTTCGCTTCCCATAGCTATTTTGGTTATGTTTTTTCTTTTGGCAATTTGTTTTCCTGTAGTTTAAATTGTGTTCGAAACATACGGTGCCATTTGCACAGTAACCGGTAATTCTTTTTACATTTCTTGATTTGTCAAAATGGGCCGAATAAGTAAAATGTCCCTCTAATGAGTTGTCTTCATGCTTTAGGAACTTGCGTTGGAGATCTTCATGTTGATTCCAGCTGACAAACTTGCAGTTGTACAGAATGAAGAGCAAGCTCAGAGGTTGTGGCAGCAGGCTTTTCTCTTTGCTCGCAGTCTCAAATCTGAGCAGTACCCAGCCGCTGCCAATCTGTTCCAGCTTCTATATTTGAGTCCACATTTGAAATCAATTGTCGGTTCTGATACTTCCGGAAAGGCGGATGAAAGTAATCTGTTCTTATTGGTCAAATATTTGACCAATCACATTTCGACTATGCTGGACAAAATGGTTGGGATGAAACTTTTGCAAGCTACGACTTCTCCGATTCATGGGTTTCTTCACTGTCTGTATGCGCTGTTGCGACGAATGCAGTTTTTGTGAGTAGTTTTTTTTTACTTGTTTGCCTCAATGTCTATTGTTTCAAAATTGGTTCCCTAAGGGCGTTTTTTAATTGGTTTTTGAGTTCAATGGACTTCTCTTGCTTAAATCCAGATATTATATTTTCAAATTACTTCTTCGAGCGAAGCAGACTCTACTGCTAACTGTTGTTATTCTATTGAGGAATTGAAAGCCGTTATCTGGTTAAAGAGTGGTAGTCCAATCGATGTGAGAAACAGTTCTTTTTAACTCTGAATCTATTCATTTGTCAGTATGGCTGTTGAGTGTCTCAAATCAGAGGTGTAAAAAAATTTAAATAAAATTATTCCAAAATAAATAATTTTTGTCCTTTTCCAATTTGCCGAAAATAAAAACTTGTTCAATGCCATCTTGTCCCATATAATTACACTAGCAATCAGCGCAGTGTATTAATAGTACGGACTTTCTGTTTCTAACTTAACTCGCAAATAAAAGTGTTCATTGAAAGTGGAAAATGTTCACTTATTTGGCGGCACTTTTGCTATACTCACGATATAGCATTGGAAATTTTATAGTATCTGTTCTCTGCTTCATTTGTGGCTCGTGCTTCTCATGTATTAAGCGTCCGTGGCTGACAAGGTTTTTGCGTAAGACTCTTAATCTCTAGGTCGCGGAGCGAATCCGAGACCCAGCCGAGTTTTTATTATTCGAGACTTGTTTCCAGTTTTTCGTACTGTATTTTATTGAGCTGCTTTTTGTCATATTCTCGCTAGTGTATGCGAAGCAAAGCTTTCCCTCTGTGTAAATAAATAAAACTTGGCCTTGGTTTCTTTGATACTCTCGTATAACATAATTCCTGCCTAAAGATAAAGATAATTTAGCTTAACAATAAAGATTGAAACAAAAGGTGGAATCATTAAAACATGTGCCGAATCAAAATCATGCATGAACAAGCATGCATGAACAACTTGAAATTCGCGAAATTTCAACGCAAATTTCCTGTCCAGTTAAATATATCAAATGATTGATTGCTGATTTGTAAGCTTCTTAAGCATAAATATTAGTGCACAACGCTCTTGATCAAGAGTTCAAAACTTGAAGTCAGAAATTTTAAAATGAAATGAAAGAACTGGAAAACTGCAGGTACAGTTTGGTGCCTAAAATTTTCCTATAATGGTTACCCATAAGTTTATATGACAGATTTTGCTCAAGATCTAATCGGTTCACCATATTCTCGATCATCTCAACAACTCTCTCGAATGATCATTTGACTAATTCCGTATGACCATAACGCACAGTGGGTTTTAAATGGATAGCCAGGCTCAGCTCACGTTGTTTTCATAGGCTTTCTTCAGAAGCAGCTCTTTAACTTTGCGTAGAAAGGCTTGGCAGAGGTGAGAGTAACAGACTTTGACTGAAGGCTCTCGAAAAGCTCTTTGAAAAGAGTTAACTGCAGCTCGTTCAAAATCTAGAAGGATCCTTGATAGCTGCGCATTGTCAGATACAGAAGAGATGGCTTTCAGGAACTTTAAAAACGTCTGTTCAGTTTTGTTCGGCAGTAGAGCATAATTGCAAGGTGGGTAGAAGCCGTCATTTTGAATATGTATAGTATCAATTGCTAAAGTTGCATTGAGAAATTTTTAAACGTACCGCTGCAAAGCCAAAAAGAATTGTGAACGATAAGGGTATGAACATTATCACGGTCACCGAAATTAAATTTCGCTCAGGTTCTTTTCCTCTACTGTCGTCTTTTCATCTGATGCGTGATTTGGTGGGATTTACGTGAACTTAATTTGGCTGGATTTACGAGCATGTGGGGTTTACGTGAACTTAATCTTGATCGTCTCCAGTGCTCATTGGTTTTTTTGTAGTTTGCTTTTTGTGAAGTTATGTCCGTCAATAATGAGCGTTCGCTTATTTCGTTGAGACATTCTCAACGTAATTTGACTCACAGTATTTATGTTGGTTGTTTAGGAACCAAATGGTAAAATAATGACCTAAAAAGAAGGAATAACCATGTTGAATTCTGTCTCAATGCCGCTAATTGTGGAATATTGTCAAGTTTTGGGATGTACTTGGCGAAATTTATGGCATTTGAGGCTCAACTTTTCGATTAGACGTTTTTTTATTTCAAAACTAGTCCAGTCTACAGTAGCACTCATTTTTTTCGGTCTTTTTTAGTCCGCTGTCTGTTGCTTATTGCTTATTTTTTTCAGGATGGAAATAAACAAGAAACGCCGGTTGCTGCACAGGTAGCACTGATTGTTGCAACCAATCGGCTTAAGAAAAGAAATTCAAAAATAAACAAAAGATTCTAAGAAGAAAAAAACTAAATATTGAATTTATCTAATATAATTATCTGAATTTCTTGATACTTTTGGCTTGAAAAGCGATTGAATTAAGATGAAAAGTGCAAGTAAGAGTGGTAATTGTAGTTTAATTTTTTTTGTAGTGTAAAATTACGTTTAAACTCTAGTAGAATCTAAGCTGGTGGGCCTACCGCTCAGCAAATTTCTTCTACTGTAGTCTGAAAAATTAAAACATTCTGACCAGTTTTTTATTGACACTGAGACAACCTTTTTTAATTTTTGAAATCTTTATCACTTCCTGTAGGTTCTTTGAATGACAATTCGTTTGGAGTACAACTTTGGAGGAAATACTCAGTTGAAATTCAAGATATTCAACTATATTCAACTAGGTATGATATAATCTTACCTTACCGTGGTAGTTGAATTTTGTTTGCCGTTTTTCGAAGTTGGATTTTAAAACTAATATCGAATGCTTTAGAGGCAAAAACTGTACCTTGATTTTTCTTACTTTTTTCTTTGTTTTTTTCTCAGTGTCTTCGTTTTTTTCTCAAGTTTCATATAACCCATACTAATATTTTAGTGATGGTATTGATCTTTGATTTAATCGAGGCTTGACTTTGATTGTATTGTAAATTAACTTTTTTCCTTTGTTTCATAATGGTCAACTCCACTATCTAACAGAAAAAGTGAAAACGTCACGAAAAACGTGAATGACTACTTGTTTCAAGAATGGACTTTCTTTTTCTGAATTTCCAGCGAGTAAAAAAATAACCGATTGCTCCAGTTTTCTCTAAAGGGGATAACTTCACGAAACAATTTCCGGAAACAGTATTCAACAGACATAAAGAACTTCAACCTGATAAATTTATTTTTTTCGAAAATTGGAAATATTCAAAAATTTTCTATTAAAGTTTTTTTCGGTTTCCTTCTTCTTTTACATTTTTCTAACTGTCTGTTGGCTATTTTTGTAGTTTCATGTACTTTAGAGCATTTTTTGCTTTTTTTGCAGGTGTTTGCGACATGAAGTTTGCATCTTCTTTAAGCTGGAATTAAAGCTGCCCCGCTTGTATACAAGCATAATAGCAGCGGCGGATTTAGGGGGGGGGGGGGACTAATTTATAATAATATATACTAATTTTATATTAATATTTACTAATTTTAAGGGGCGCAGAAATTTTTGGTCAAAACAGGGACTGTTTAGTGCTTTGGGAGAGCTCGGGAAATGAATTTGGTCAACCTAAAAAAAGTCGACAAAATTTTGAATTTTTTTTTGAAAATCCCCCCCCCCTCGAGAAAATCCTAGATCCCCCCTGCAAAATAGGCCAAAGCCAAAAAATCACGCCTGTCGGCTTCTATTTTGATGAATAAATTAGCGACTTTTTCAATTTTTGCATCAATGTTATCACTGTAGATCAATTCTAATGGTAAAATGGACATCATTGAAAGATGTTTTACGCCAAGTTCTGCAGAGCTTGCTCATTGTTTAAAAAACACTTGGAGACGAATAGGAATTAATTAATAAGTTAAAATAAAATTAAGTGTACATTTTACAAAATTAATTTGTGTTATCTAGTCCAATAGGAAAAGCTTTAAAATAAAAGTTAAAATAATTAAATGGAATGCATTTTGTAGTTTAGAAGAGGATAAAATTACATAAACTATTTGAGAATGTCTTAAAGCGTTTTCTGCTGTTAAACCGACATCTTCAGTGTCATTTGAAGGTGGAATGAGTGTTGCATTTTCAGTTTTTCCTGAATTTTTGCTCGGAAAGATTTCTTCGCCTGAATCCAAAAGAATTTTAACCTTCTGAAGCTGTGACGTATATTTAGCATCCGTTAAAGCGAGTTCAGATAATTTTTGAGCTACAACTTCAAGTTGAGTTGTTGAACAATTCTTGATCAAGTTGTGATCAATAACATATTCCACGTGATTTCGGAACAGTTCCAGCGGAAGTTGTTTGAGATCGTTCACGTCTTTGATCCAAGAAAATCTCGGATCCATGAGCAGAGGAAATTGTTGCAATCGGTTCAGAGGAATTTCAATGGGCGCTTTAAATAGTTGACCTTCTTTAGTGCAGAAGTACTGACTTTGAATTTCTTGCTTTTGAGCGTACGAGTTGAGTGTTTTGTACGGCAGCGAGCAAAGCATGTTCTTCGTTTTTGAAATGTCTATTTCTCCGCGCTGGTTTAATTTTATGCTGTTTTTAAAGAGGTCAAAAATGAATTCGACTTTATTACTGAAGTTTTCTGTCGGTGGCCAACGAAGTCGTGACAAAAACGACAAAACCTCTTCTCGCTCGGAAGTTTCCGACTTTATTCCGCTCAAAACTGTTTCCAAAGTACCTTGATCGAGATATGGGATCAAGTTGGCCAGTTTCCAATCAATTCTAGGACCGATGAAAACTCTAGGAACCCTTTCTAGCATTTTGGTGTATTCGGCCAATTGAGCGTGTGTAAACCACGAGGGGTTTGAGCCAATCAGGTTTACGCATTCGCTATTGGTGTCTGCTTTGGTAATCCAATCAGATTCCAGGTATTTATTCACTGAAACAAACAATGCATTGATTTAGTTTTTTTAAATAAAGAAATTGAACTTATGGCATCCAGCCGTATATTTGGATTTTTATGTTTTCATGACTACATTAGCTCAAATATGTGCAATTATTAATTTAAGAATGCTACTCACGTTGTTTTAGCATAAGGAAGTCTTGGCATAAAGGCATCTCTTTGGTGTTAAACCAGAATCGGGGTCTCTTCGTGTCATTTCTGAGCTTCTTCACAATTATTTCCAGACATTCTTTGTTCTCTCTGTCATTTTCATCATCAATTTTAGTCAGCGTCCACACAAGTCTATCAGAATCAAAACTCGTTATGTTTGTTTTTGAAGAGTCCCAATATGTTTTGGGAACTACAGAACACAAGTTGCTCGGACCTAATGTGAACAAAACAGAATTTAAAGATGGAGTTATGAACGAGACTTCTTGCCATACTTTCTCAGCAAACTCTGCGTCGGTTATTTTGCATTGCCTTGCCCTTGAGATCCATGCGTTGCGTTGTTTCTCAGATCTGAGCTCTTGAGGTTGGAATTTGTAATCGCATACCAAAGAATTCAAAACTCTTAGATTATCCTCAAAAGTTCCCGGACACTGTCTTAGGAAGGTTTGAACTAATTTTTCTCGTTTCAGAGCCGAAAGATCTGAGTTGTCAATCGATCCGATTCGGATGAAGGTTTCTCGGCATGTTTCTTTCTCGCCCAAGATTTGATTGTTGAATTGAAATTCACTTGTCCAAAATTCTCGAAGCAGGAATCCGGGAATAGAATTGAAGTGATGCTCTTCAAGTTGCGATAAGCTTTGAAACTCGGTGCCGTAAGCATCTTTTAAAGCAGCACGAATTGTATTCACAACTGTCTGCGATGATTTTCTTGTGGTAATTTGAGAGCTATTGTAAAACAGTTCCTCAAATATCAAATCCAAGGTTGAGTGCTGGCCTGAAAAAGTTAGGCCCATGTCTACAATATGCTCTATATCTTGAAACCTTTTGTCGAATGCTTGTTGGCTAGGATTCACTGCGATGTGCTCTCTAGGGATCCCATTTCCAGGAGCTGAAACTTGCAAGAAACAAGAAAAGTCTTTCTTTTCTTGCTTCGACCAACCTGTCATGTCCAAGATGCTGCTTTTCTTAACTGTTTGATTCAGTGCGCTTCCTACAAGAAATCTCTGGTAGATTGTGAAATCGCCGCATAATTCATTATTGATAATTCTTAAGAAATCTTTGACAGCACTCCACAAATGACCTTCTTGGCGATATATGATGTCATACTGTTTCAAAATATGATCAATAGAAGAGATTTTGTAGCTAGTGAGAAGTTTCAACGCCCAAGTGGCATCTGGTTTTATTTTGTAGAATCTTGACACCGTAGGGAGTTGTGTAATCTGTGACGACAGACCCCAACGACATTCGTGGGACCCAATCAGAACTGGTTTACGGTGGTAAATCTCTTCGCGTTCCATGAAATCGTATTCGGCTAGCTGAAATTCAGATGTCCGCCACTCCACATGAAAATTATGAGGCTGGTTAAGTTGCTGAACCAACGAATCATTTTGAACTGCATCGAAACTCGACAACATTGTTTGAATTTTCTCGAATCGAAAAGGACCTCTGGTACCTTTGAAGTACACTGTAAGTTCTCGAATTGTTGCACAGGAAATAAGTGAGGGGTACTTTTCAATGTATGGACCTAGGTCAAAGCCATACATGGATACTCGTTGGCAAATAGACCTTCGCTGCGAGAAAGCGTCCGACTCCCCTCCCAAACTCAAAATCCGGTGCAATATGTATTTTTGGTCGGCCGATGTAAATGCTCCCGAAAGCTGAGAATCGTAGAGACCCAAGCCCATATACTGAGAGATTCGCTCATCCATAATAGCTATGTACTCGAGCCATTGTGACAATTCATGGCCCAAAAAGCGAGAAACGAAGTCCATTACAGCTGTTGAGAACGGACTGTTATCTTGCACGTGGTTGTCGGGTTGGAAACGCTTCCAGACCTCTCGGAAGTTCTCGGCGTTGACTTCGGCGTAGTAAAGTAATTTGGATATTTCGTAATCGGATTTCCGTCTGTTTTCATTGTTTTTATTACCATTTATTTCGTCGCTCAATTCTTCCGGCGTGAGATCCAGCAAGCGAACAGAAATTCGAGTAGTTTCCAGTCGTGAATGAGCGAAGCTAGTTGAGTCGGCTTGATAATTTGTTTTTGTCGGAGCAAGAGATGATGGTTTAGAGAAAACTGTATTTGAAAGCAAAATTTCGAAAAATACGATAATAATCGCGCAAAACTGCAAATTACCACAACGTCGATATTTGATCGGAGAATTCATTTTTGATAATTCGCGAAGAAAAAAGAAAAAAGATCTTGTGAGAAACTGAAGTGAGGCAATGCAATACTAATAAAAACTGATTTTTAAATAGTTGGTTATAAATTGCGAAATAATTGTTTACAACAACTTGTAATATTTCTCAGTTTCAAAAAGTACATTCTTTTATCCGAATTTGTTCGGTTGTTTTTCTTGCTAAAAGTCCGGCTATAATCAAATATTGACTTTTCACCTTTCTTGTGTAACTTTCGGCTGTGAGAATGTTTGGTTTTTGTTAATTGGAAAACAAAGGCGGATAATTTGGCTTTTTAGAGGACTATAATTTGATTTTTCAAGTCCAGCCTCAAGAGTTTTGAAGTTGATAGTTGTTATAACTCGATTTAAATAGGCAATGAGAACTTATACGACACTGTTAGTCCGCTGGGAAAATCAGTCTTTTATTCCAACTTTTTGCTAAATTTTTAAAGGAACAATTGGAACTGGAAGGGATTTTTTGTTTTTTTGTGACTTTTTAGAGGTGGAATATTTCAGGCTGAAAATGTGGGATTTTGTAATTTTTGACACACTTCTCGTAATTTTGAGGTAAAATTTTGAAATAAGTTTTTGTTGCGGAATAATTTAAAATAGCTTTGGAAACTTGTTTTTTTTCAGAAGTGAAAAAAATGAATAAATTAAAATAGCTTTGGAAACTTGTTTTTTTTTCAGAAATGATTCTGTTTGTATGATTTTCAGGCAACTGATAAAGATAATAATTGGATTATTTCTCCTGCATCAATCGCGTCCGCTGGAGTGTAAATCGAATCAGGTAGATTTATTCAGGTCCTCAAATGGAGTCAAATCTAATTATGCCACTTTGTAATTCAATTGTTAATCTTTTCAAATGTCTCAGTCCAATCAACTAGCTAGTTTCTAGTCGTGCAAAATCATATAATGAAGGTAACTGTGTGATGTGGTTTGAAAATAACAAGAATCAAAACATCAACAAACTTATTGAAATTTTATTGAAATCAAATTTTTTCTTAAAAAAATACGGAAAGATTGTTACGAACAGTGAAAGATCCTCGAAACTTTTTTTTTAAATTTGTATTTCTATTGGCAACTATTGAATAAAACGAAATTGGATTTGTTTCGATATTTGCTCATTATTGTCAATGAATGGCGCTACTCAATATCAGCGCAAATGTGATAATTAATCGACAGGCAAATAGTGTGACAAAATGGTAAACAGAATAGATATATGACAATAATGGATATCTTTTTATCTATCTATCAATGAATGAATGTGACGCAATGTCCACTGTGTCTAAAACTGTGTCCATAGAAGGTACTTCAACACAACTTGGATCTCCCCTCAGTAATGTTTATTTGAGAAATCTGTCGCGCTCTTCAATTATCAAATCAAACTGAAAATAAATGCGCATCGGATTCCCGCTTGCTAAAATTCATCGAATTGCGCTCTTTTTTCAAATCCAGCTGTGATTTGGTCTCCACTTATAAAGTCATACGCAACTGGATATTGATATGGCTCTTTTTGTGAACAATAGCTAGGATAGTAAACAACTAAAACAAATAAATATTATTTTCAAAAAAACAGTGATGACAATTACAAATTCTATTACAAATTTTTGCCAACTCTTAGGGTGATTTCTGTTTAACTCTATCCTATAAATATTGACAGAAAAATAATTTTGTCTGGATTTTCAGCAATTATGATAAAGAGAAAGTTAACTTGTGCCTTTAAGACTGGATTTTGAGGAAAATTTGAGGCTGAATTCAGACATCAATCGAAATCTAGTGAATACCTAATAAATTATCCAAACTTATGATTTGAAATTGGAAACGAAATCTGTCTTTCAGGGAAATATGGTCTTTTTTCATTGCTTTGAATTTTGAATTTTCTCCTGAAAGTTGTTTAAAATATTCATCAAAAAATGGAAAGCAGAACTTTTTAAAGTTGATTGCTGATTAGCAGTTGTGAGTTTAATGAAGGGTTGTTAAATGGAGTCAGTAATGGAAAGCTGTCCCAAAATTAGCCTCCTCAGATAGAAAGTGTCGGTCTATGGAAGACATCGTTAGAGTAATGAAGCGGTTGCTCCCAAACTGTTCATTATTTTACCAACTCTCAAATTAAACAGGAAAATTGTCGCCCTAAATTCCCAACTAATGAAGCGTAAAAAAAATTAAATTGCCAGACCAGATTTTTGAATTTTTCCTATTTATATTTCAGCAAGGTGTCCATTTTGAGAGGAAAAAAATCAGCGGTCTTTGCTATGAAATATGTTTAAAAATAGTGGATGTATATCCATTTTCAAATTAGCCCTAAATAATGAAAACATTAAAAAGTACGATCACTTCTTTGATATTTTGGGTCGATAATGAATCGACATATTTTGGAGGGAGATATTAATCAAAAATGGAATTTCAGGTGCTATACTAACGGAGTGTATTTTAATCAATATGTAAGGCGAACAGACCAGCAGATTTAGATTTAACAAATAATTAATTAATCGCTTGCATACAAAAATAAAATACAGAACGGATTGCAAAGTAAGTTTTAATTTCTCCAGGGTTAATGGAAGGGTTAGGTACCAGTCATTAAAAAAAATTGGCCGCTGTTCTGAAAACTGTGTTTTCTTAATGAAATAATTCCGTTGTGATAACCTTTTCAAGATCGAAGAAAACGTGAAAACTTTGTAGTTACCTACCTCTGTACAAAGATATAGAATGGGTAATAAGTAGCAATTGAGAAAGTTGATAAATTGGAGTTTAGTTTGAGTTTGAGACGGTGTCTATGATTTATTATCTAGCATTTTGGCCCTCAACTAGACATTTGGTAGTCAGTTCTATATAAACAGCTCAATTGTCAATTTACTCTGCAACCGATCCCTCCGATCAATTACACCAATTTCAACTGCACAAACAAACTACCTTTCACTGATAAGCTATGCTTTTTATTTGTTCTAGTTACTTTCAGTTTACTCGATTAAAACTACTGAAAAGTTTGTGGGGAACTTATGTGGGTCTTTGTTCATTAATTTATTGACACTTGGCCTGTAAGGAAAGACTTAATGATAGACAAAAGTCATTGGCCAGATAAAAACAGTTTTGCAAACATCGACAAAATGTCACCAATAAAAGCCTTTTTTCAGACATTAATGGCTCGATTCTATTTTCTTCTGCTTTTACCATGTCGAGTTGACCAAACAAAATTGATTAATAAGATTTAACTTTTCACTTTGTTTTGAGACCTGATTCAAGTCTTTGAATGGCCTTCTAAGGTTGACTTGATTAATGAGTATGTGTTTAATGACATGAGTCGTTAAGATCTGACAATCAAACGAAACAATTTTTAAAACAAAGTGACTATAGATTCCTTTGTCATGATCGATCTTTCACTGACATATTAAAATAAAAGTTGTTATTGTCTCGTGAATTGATTCTTAATATTTTTTCCACATCTTCTAAGAAGTTAGGTATCAATCTATAGTGCTCTTTGGTGCGTCTTTTGGCTTTATTTTCTAGAGTTTAGGAGATTTGAATAATTTTCTTTTTATGTCAGGTTGCAATTTTTCAGCGGTCGAAAGTCGTGAATGAATCATGGATACTATGATTTTAAAACCGCTCCAAGCGATATTATTTTTCTCAAAATATATCGCCATCTGTTCATCTGTGCATGTTAATTCAATTGAAAAGAGAATAATATTTGTGTAAATGTGAGTTACAATGTAAGAAGTCTACAACAATCACGGTCACACAAAATAGTATGCTGATCCTTTTGAGGCTGATGTTTTTAACGCACCTGATATTTTAACTATCTATTTTTTTAAACCTGGAATTTAATTTTTCGACAGCCACCCTAGTGAGGAGAGCGTACTGGCCCAGGATATGTTTTTAATGCAAAATCAGGTGCCTCCAAGAACGCTTTTAAGTCATCGAGTTTAGTATCATTTTACCGCCCTTTCTAACTGTGATTAGGAACCCAAAAATAATTTTAAATCAACTGAAAACTGGACTGAATAGCAATAAGCTGACAAAATTGGGTCGCTATCAAACGGACGAACTTTTCTTATTTTTTATTTTATTAATAAAAAAAGTGGCTCATTTTGTATTTAAAGAAATTTTATATTTGTAAATGTCAATAAACCAATTGGAAACAACAACTTTTTTAGGTCGTGATGACTTTTTTGTTTGTTTTTTCTTTCAGGAAAATTTTTTAAAATACTCTAATAATTACAGATGTGCAGTCATACATAATAATGCATTAATGAATGCAATTAGGAATAGATGCAGTTTATGAGTTTAATTCAAGTTCATCTGTCAAATGTGAGGTAAAGTGCGCTCTCCAATTTCGAAAGCGGAAATCGCGGGAAAAAACGTGATCTACATTTTGTTTCGAAAATGATTTTAATTTTTAGATTTTACGGCGGAAAAAATTTAATGAGTGATCCTATTTTCTCACAATAAGTTAATTTCATCGCAGATTTTCTGGCTGATCAATTTTTTTTCCTTTGAAATTTGAAAAGGCTTCAAAATTTTCAATCATTTTCGGTGTGCTTGTCTTTGTACACTTCTCCAATCCTCTGTTAGCTACATTTTTAGTTAGTAGATTTCTCAGTGGAAGAGAAAATGTCTATTGATCCTGTTTTTTTTTCTAATTAGGTTATTTTTATGGAAAAAATGTGAATTGTAGAAGATTCAAATTCAAAAAGGTTTCCGGGATGTATTTTTTCTTTAAAATAATTATATTTTTCAGTTTTCTTTTTTTTTCATTGGCATTTTCCAAATTTCTGTTGGCTATATTGTGGAATCATCATTTTAGCTTTCAAACTCAAAAAAAGAAGTAAGTCGATTTTTTTGACGATAATAGCAGTGGTTGGAACATTCTGTGCTACTTGCACAGTAAACTGCAATCAGTGTTTCTTAGTTTATTTCTGTTTATTAAATACATTCGTTTTATTTTTTTTTGCTAGGCATTGTGTTGGTAGTTTGTTAGAAATTTCTGCCTATATCCACCTATTCAACTTATCATCGTGATGAATTACAAAAATCAATAAATATTTTAAAAATTATTAACAAAATGTGGGAGGTCTTTCTTATATGTATTTTTAGTAGTTTGTTTTGTTGTAGTGACAAGGATGCGCATGGCGATGTTGTGGCTAGTGTGATTCGCATCTGCATCTCTGCCTGTGAGATTGTGTTCCCTGTTGTGAAACAAGTGGCCCCAGAAGGCTACATGCCACCAGACTCCGAAGTCGGTTAGTAAATTTAACTTAATCATCATCATAATCAATCGTCATCATAATTGTCTTCGGTTTTGTATCCTCTTCTCGGGTTCGAAGATCTCCAATTTCGTGAATTATTAATTTATAACTCATCATTCGATAAAACGGGCAGAGTTTTGTACCCCAGATGAGCTCCTCGTTAGCTGTCGCTTCATTGTTTTTGTTGTTGGGTCATGATTTTTGTTTGTACGCTTACCGTTTACAAGGAGAAGTTGTCTTGGCGTACAGTGCTGATTTAAATTATCCGGACAAAACGAACAAAACTTGAATTTTCAAACGCGTTTTTCTCAAATTGGGTTAAGATTAGACAAAAAGTGAAGAGAACAACGTTGCTTAGAATTTCACCAGAATTAATATGGTGCCATTTTTTCTCCGAAATTCTCAACAAAAATTTTTACCCCAAAAATGGGTCATTTTGGCTTTTTTCAATTAATCAAGAATTACGCTGAAACTACTTTGTTAATTGATAATTATATCACAGGAAGCCTCTTACGCAGCACAACAAATTTTAACAAGGGTTAAATCTTCAAAAACCAGTAAAAGAAAAAAAAATTTCACTCGATAGTCAATAAATGTGATTTTTACTATATAAAACCCAGAATCTCTGTTTAGAATAAATTTCAAACATTTTGCGCAAATTTTTAGAGATTTAACCCTTGTTAAACTTTGTTGGGCTATGTAAGAGGCTTCTTGTGATATAATTTTCTTATCCATTAAATAGTGGTTTCAGCGTAATTCTTGATTAATTGAAAAAAGCCAAAATGACCCATTTTTGGGGTAAAATTTTTGTTGAGAATGTCGGAGAAAAATGGCACCATATTAATTCTGGTGTAATTCTAAGCAACTTTTGTTCTCTTCACTTTTTGTCTAATCTTAACCCAATTTGAGAAAAACGCGTTTGAAAATTCAAGTTTTGTTCGTTTTGTCCGGATAATTTAAATCAGCACTGTATTTCTAACGACACAAAATTTTGGCGGCCAATAAGAATAGCCCCAAACTGTCGTCTTCTCGATAATTTATGTAGTGTATAAACCTAAACAAACGTAATGGAACATAATTAAATCGATTCGATAATATCTTAATATAAGTTTTATCTTAATAGAAAAAAGTTAAATTACTTGTACAATCGTTTGTTTGCTGTGCACTTTGCTTAATGGTAACATTTAGCTGTCATTGCACAGATTAGTTTTCATTTCTTTTTAACCATGCGATAAGCAAGGGTCTTGCAACCAGGTCTCCTTTGAAGGCTGAACTTTTTTTGAGAAATTCTGGATGCTCTTTGTATGATTTTTTGTTTTTTTTGTTCAATTTTTTTTGACGAAATAAACGAATTTTTAGTTTTTCTACTTTTTCGATTCATCTGCTCGTAATCAGGGGCGGATTTAGGGGGGGGGCGGACCCCCTCAGGGATTCGACGCCCTGCCGACCCAAAGGGTCACCCCTTTGATACTTTTTCAGAAATCCATTTTTGGCCGACCGACCCTAAAATTTTTCTAAAGGCGCCTCTGGCGCCAATATAAACTAACTTTGAGGGGGAGCGCGCGCCAAAAAAAACGCGATTTTTTTTGTCAAAATTTTTCAAAAAGTGCCCAAAAACTGCTTTTTTGACTGTTTTTTCAAAAAATTACCTGCGGCGCAGAAAATTTAGCCAAAATAGGGGCAAAACAGTGCTTTGGGAGAGCTCGAAAAATCAATTTGGTCGACCTAAAAAAAAGGTCGTCAAAATTTTCGAATTTTTTTTTTTAAATAAGCCCCCCCCCCCCTCGAGAAAATCCTAGATCCGCCACTGCTCGTAATCATTATCATTCATGTTTGTATCGCAAATCGTTCGAAGCTCTGCTTCGCCTGTGTGATTAATTTTTTTGGTCAATTTTTTGTGCAGTTTTCGGCGCAGATCTGGGGGGGGGGGGGAGGCGGATTTGGCTGCGGTTTGCTGTGAATAAGGTCTTTTTACAAATTTTCACAAAGCCCATTAAAATATTATTGTGCCGCAAAGAAATTTTAGAAAGAAAAACAGGTCAGAAATGACGTTTTAGGGCGTTTTATGAAAAGTTTTGATAAAGCTTGTGGGAATTTTGGCGCTCGCTGCGTTATGAGTTTTGGCGCCCAAGCCGCCTTAGTTTTATAATTTCTTGCATTTTACGGCTCCTCTGGCTTGTATTTGTTCTGTTGCTTGTGTCGTAAGGGCTGCTCCGCTTAATTGTGACAATTATGAAATATACTATTCCTAGTTTAAATAATCAACTATAATAGGCGAAGCTTTTTAAGTCGATAATTGTTGCTCAGACTCTCATATAAGTTTTGGTGTTGTTTTTCTTATTTTTTCAGAAAAAGTCTTTTTTTAGTACCAACTTTTTTTTCCGAACCAACTCGCAAATAAAAGTGTTCATTAAGGTGTTCACTTATTTAGTGGCCTTTTTGCTATAATCACAACCTGTAGCATTGAAAATTTCATAGTATCTGTTCTCTGCTTTATTTTTGGCTAGTCTTTTTGATTTATTAAGAACCCGTGGCTGAGCGGTTAGTGCGAGAGACTCGTAATATCTAAGTCACATTAAATCCGAGATAGCCGAATTTTCACTACTTTGAGGCTTATTTCTTTTTTATTGCACTTAATAGATCTGCTTTTTGTCGTATTCTGGCTAGTGTTTGCGAAGCGCACTTTCTCCTCTGTGTAAAATTTGTTCAGGCTCAATTGTTTTTTATGCGGTTCGACCTTTGATTCCTTTCGAAGTTCAAATCGTTTCTTTTGTTAAAGTTCCGTTATTGAACAGCAAAAGTAAAGGTCACAAAAAACGCGATCGAATTATAATTTCTGTATTTTTTCTTTCCCCACCTCACACGAGCATCAATTTTATTGTGTAACGAGTGGTTTTAAAAGGTTAATTATGAAGACCGAATATGTTTGCCATAGCCTAATTATTCCGTATGCCAATTTTAATAACAATCGAATGATGTAAACAAAACTTTTATTTGTAAAATTTTGCACGTAGGGGGAAAGGAAAAAGAGCCTAATTTCGAAGGTGGAATTTAATTTTCAGATTTTTCTGGGGAATAAAAAAATCACCTATTGATCCAGTTTTTTTTTCAAATTGGAATAATTTCATCAAAAAGTGTCAATCATAAATTGTCTTGAATTTCAAAAAACTTTAAGTCCATATGTTTTTTCCAATAAATTCGAAAATTGAAATAGGTCAGTACTTTTTTTTCTGCTTCCTTGATTTCATGACTCTTTTTCAATCTCTGATAGATATGTTTGACTTTATTCATGGAAAATTCTTTTCATAACAGTTATATGAGAAGCAGTATTGAAATTTTTCGGTATGATTGTAAAGTATTTACACCGAGGGAGTGTAAGTGAATTTTCATGTGTTACACAGCGAAGCAAATTTTTCCGGTGTCGTGTAAAAGTCGTGTTATTTTGAATCTGTAAATTACAGATTATGGTTTGCGGATGCCGGACACCAAGCCGACAGAACTTCAGACCGAATTGCAAAACGTTTTTTTGTTGTTTTGGTTGATTTTGATAGTTTTTTTGTTCCATGTTTATTCTTTCTTCTGGATCTTAACTGTTCATATGTCATACCTAAAAAGATGTTTCATTTTTGATAGACCTATTTTGACGAAGTGTGATTTCTGTGGTAGCATGTATCGGTTTCAGTCTTGGCGCTGCATGATTTCAAAACCAAGTGCTCTTTGGACGACGCTTCTGAATCCTTGGCAATAGGCGATGAGTCATCCCAACTAAGCTCCCCTCAGATTCCGGTGACTGCCCAAATGGTCGTGTTTTGCAGTTGGCGCATCGTGAAAGAAGCCTGCTTCATCCTAGCTGATCTAGTGACCAAGTACAAACCAAACTCAAACTGTGCAGTCGCTTCGTCTCAAATTATCGAAATCACAGACTATGTTACAAAACTGGTTGTGGAATCGAGACATTTGGGCGCGTTCGAGAAGTCCTTTTTAGCCCTCCAGCAGATCGTGAAGTTTCTCTGGACCCAAAATGCGCAACTGGAAGAAGGTGAAAGTGGCATGAGTTTGAGTAGTTTGCCAGAGGTGTGGATTGACAAGGTGTTGTGTGAAGTCGGGGATCCGGAAGGGGCCAAGAAGTTCTGTCTCACCAGAAGGTCGGCAGGGGTTCCCAGATATCTGGAGGTAAGGGATTTTATTAGCAAGGGATTTTATTAGTAAGGAATTTTATTAAATCAAGACATTTTATTAGTAGCCCTGGTGAAATTTGTGGAATAATAAATTTATAAATTCGGATATTGAAAATTAAATGATCCATAAGAATAAACATTTCCTGCACTCTTACTTTTGCTAGCACCATTCGACAGGCCTTTGATGTTCTGTCGATGTTTGTATGTTTTATTTGTTATTTATTCATGCTTTAAAAAATTGTTATCTTAATTGACAATAGTTCATTTTGTAAATTATCAAATTTAAAAAATGGAAATGTTTTTTTTTGTACTGCCACCTTTTTAGAAGTTTTTCGTCGTCTTTTGATACTACAGTTTGTATCATAAAAAGAAGGAAAGAAAGAAATTTATTTCACAAGTCAGCAATGTAATTTAACATGGTAAGTTGTTATACCATACTGATTTAGGTTAATGAGACTCGGAGAGGATAGAAAACGGGATCATCTGACCCTCTTACGTCTAATCTTGTTGAGCTATCAAAAGCTTATTAACAAGAAACATATTTTTTGAATTTGTATCGGTTAAAGAAAGAAAGAAAGAATGAATTTCTCCAGTATATGAAAACATCAAATTTTAAATATACAACATGACAGATTCTGAGACTTGGAGATGACAGATAACGGGATCCTAGGATCCACCACGGATCTGCCAATATGTTTGTTTTTTTTTTTTTTTTTTTTTTTAAATTTTAAATTCTTTTTTTATGTTTCGGTAGATTCGATTAGATACTTAAATTGTTGGTGACTGACACAGTTTTTCTTTCAGCATGGTTACTCTAGCTCAGTGGTTGGATTAGTTATCGTTTATCGTTTTTTTTTTTTTTTTTTCTAAGTATTTTGAAAACAAATTAGTGAGAAAAAATTTTTAAAAATCTAAAAAGTGCGATTTCTCGAAAACTAGCGGGTTCTGGAGGGTCATTTTTTTCCACCTAATTCGTAACCCTACGGGGGTTGTCCAGCAGCATTTAACCAACGGTTGTATTAGTTTTTTTTTTTTTATAATTCATAAATATATTTCACCAATTCGATATTTTGAATCAGATAAGTTTGGAAATTGTGGTAATAACGCGATATTTCCATAAAAGAACTATTTTCAATATCCACTGGGAGCAAGCCCAAGCTATTCATTTTATTATACAATTTGCATGCTCTATATCGTATCGAGAATCTTTCGATTTTACGTTTGCAAAGAGGTTCCAATAGTAACTTGGCACTAGATCGCCTTGTCAATTTCTCCGACTTTTGAAAAGTGAACATTTCGTTTAGAAAATTTTCGCTGTGCAATTGGTTTACAGATTTAAGAACAAATTTCAGAAGCTCGTATACGTGGTATTCAAAAACTGTCAGTAATTTATTCTTTTCAAATATATCTTCACAGTGATCTTGCCGCTTTCTGAAATATATAAATTTTAAAATTTTTTTTTGCAAAATGAAAATTGGATTCAAAACACTGAAACTACAGCATCCATAAACCAGAATTCCGTACTGTAAAATAGGGACAACATTACTTCGGTAGTATTCTAATAGTTGGTACCTGGGTACATAATGTCTCAATTTTGATATTATGCCACATTGTTTCCCAAGTCTCATTTTAACAAAATCAACATGACTGACAAAGGACAATTTACAATCAATATAAATTCCTAAATACTTGCACACAGGTTTAACGGTTATATCAAGGGCATTCAAATTGAAAGAGCAATTGGAAGCACTTGATTTAACGGTCATTTGTACTGTTTTTGATATATTGATTACTAATTTATTTGCTATTAACCATTTATTCAGACATTCAAGGTCTGACTGGATATTTTCTACAGTGCAGCCTATCGCTGTTAAGTTAGTATCGTCCGCAAAAAGAATTATTTCTGCAGACTTACAAGTCAGAGGAAGATCATTCATGTATATGATAAATAATAATGGTCCTAGGATTGATCCTTGTGGAACACCGCAGTCAACCGTGTTCCAAGCAGAACTAACGCCATTAACTTCAACACGCTGCATGCGATTTCGTAAGTATGATACAAACCAGTTCAAGCAATTACTACGGATACCGTAACATTCTAACTTGTAGATTAGTATGTCATGGTCGATAGTATCAAAAGCTTTCTTCAAATCTAAGAAGAAACTATAAATTGAATCTGACAATGTAATATCTAAGTCACATTAAATCCGAGATAGCCGAATTTTCACTACTTTGAGGCTTATTTCTTTTTTATTGCACTTTGTAGATCTGCTTTTTGTCGTATTCTGGCTAGTGTTTGCGAAGCGCACTTTCTCCTCTGTGTAAAATTTGTTCAGGCTCAATTGTTTTTTATGCGGTTCGACCTTTGATTCCTTTCGAAGTTCAAATCGTTTCTTTTGTTAAAGTTCCGTTATTGAACAGCAAAAGTAAAGGTCACAAAAAACGCGATCGAATTATAATTTCTGTATTTTTTCTTTCCCCACCTCACACGAGCATCAATTTTATTGTGTGACGAGTGGTTTTAAAAGGTTAATTATGAAGACCGAATATGTTTGCCATAGCCTAATTATTCCGTATGCCAATTTTAATAACAATCGAATGATGTAAACAAAACTTTTATTTGTAAAATTTTGCACGTAGGGGGAAAGGAAAAAGAGCCTAATTTCGAAGGTGGAATTTAATTTTCAGATTTTTCTGGGGAATAAAAAAATCACCTATTGATCCAGTTTTTTTTTCAAATTGGAATAATTTCATCAAAAAGTGTCAATCATAAATTGTCTTGAATTTCAAAAAACTTTAAGTCCATATGTTTTTTCCAATAAATTCGAAAATTGAAATAGGTCAGTACTTTTTTTTCTGCTTCCTTGATTTCATGACTCTTTTTCAATCTCTGATAGATATGTTTGACTTTATTCATGGAAAATTCTTTTCATAACAGTTATATGAGAAGCAGTATTGAAATTTTTCGGTATGATTGTAAAGTATTTACACCGAGGGAGTGTAAGTGAATTTTCATGTGTTACACAGCGAAGCAAATTTTTCCGGTGTCGTGTAAAAGTCGTGTTATTTTGAATCTGTAAATTACAGATTATGGTTTGCGGATGCCGGACACCAAGCCGACAGAACTTCAGACCGAATTGCAAAACGTTTTTTTGTTGTTTTGGTTGATTTTGATAGTTTTTTTGTTCCATGTTTATTCTTTCTTCTGGATCTTAACTGTTCATATGTCATACCTAAAAAGATGTTTCATTTTTGATAGACCTATTTTGACGAAGTGTGATTTCTGTGGTAGCATGTATCGGTTTCAGTCTTGGCGCTGCATGATTTCAAAACCAAGTGCTCTTTGGACGACGCTTCTGAATCCTTGGCAATAGGCGATGAGTCATCCCAACTAAGCTCCCCTCAGATTCCGGTGACTGCCCAAATGGTCGTGTTTTGCAGTTGGCGCATCGTGAAAGAAGCCTGCTTCATCCTAGCTGATCTAGTGACCAAGTACAAACCAAACTCAAACTGTGCAGTCGCTTCGTCTCAAATTATCGAAATCACAGACTATGTTACAAAACTGGTTGTGGAATCGAGACATTTGGGCGCGTTCGAGAAGTCCTTTTTAGCCCTCCAGCAGATCGTGAAGTTTCTCTGGACCCAAAATGCGCAACTGGAAGAAGGTGAAAGTGGCATGAGTTTGAGTAGTTTGCCAGAGGTGTGGATTGACAAGGTGTTGTGTGAAGTCGGGGATCCGGAAGGGGCCAAGAAGTTCTGTCTCACCAGAAGGTCGGCAGGGGTTCCCAGATATCTGGAGGTAAGGGATTTTATTAGCAAGGGATTTTATTAGTAAGGAATTTTATTAAATCAAGACATTTTATTAGTAGCCCTGGTGAAATTTGTGGAATAATAAATTTATAAATTCGGATATTGAAAATTAAATGATCCATAAGAATAAACATTTCCTGCACTCTTACTTTTGCTAGCACCATTCGACAGGCCTTTGATGTTCTGTCGATGTTTGTATGTTTTATTTGTTATTTATTCATGCTTTAAAAAATTGTTATCTTAATTGACAATAGTTCATTTTGTAAATTATCAAATTTAAAAAATGGAAATGTTTTTTTTTGTACTGCCACCTTTTTAGAAGTTTTTCGTCGTCTTTTGATACTACAGTTTGTATCATAAAAAGAAGGAAAGAAAGAAATTTATTTCACAAGTCAGCAATGTAATTTAACATGGTAAGTTGTTATACCATACTGATTTAGGTTAATGAGACTCGGAGAGGATAGAAAACGGGATCATCTGACCCTCTTACGTCTAATCTTGTTGAGCTATCAAAAGCTTATTAACAAGAAACATATTTTTTGAATTTGTATCGGTTAAAGAAAGAAAGAAAGAATGAATTTCTCCAGTATATGAAAACATCAAATTTTAAATATACAACATGACAGATTCTGAGACTTGGAGATGACAGATAACGGGATCCTAGGATCCACCACGGATCTGCCAATATGTTTGTTTTTTTTTTTTTTTTTTTTTTTTAAATTTTAAATTCTTTTTTTATGTTTCGGTAGATTCGATTAGATACTTAAATTGTTGGTGACTGACACAGTTTTTCTTTCAGCATGGTTACTCTAGCTCAGTGGTTGGATTAGTTATCGTTTATCGTTTTTTTTTTTTTTTTTTTTTTCTAAGTATTTTGAAAACAAATTAGTGAGAAAAAATTTTTAAAAATCTAAAAAGTGCGATTTCTCGAAAACTAGCGGGTTCTGGAGGGTCATTTTTTTCCACCTAATTCGTAACCCTACGGGGGTTGTCCAGCAGCATTTAACCAACGGTTGTATTAGTTTTTTTTTTTTTATAATTCATAAATATATTTCACCAATTCGATATTTTGAATCAGATAAGTTTGGAAATTGTGGTAATAACGCGATATTTCCATAAAAGAACTATTTTCAATATCCACTGGGAGCAAGCCCAAGCTATTCATTTTATTATACAATTTGCATGCTCTATATCGTATCGAGAATCTTTCGATTTTACGTTTGCAAAGAGGTTCCAATAGTAACTTGGCACTAGATCGCCTTGTCAATTTCTCCGACTTTTGAAAAGTGAACATTTCGTTTAGAAAATTTTCGCTGTGCAATTGGTTTACAGATTTAAGAACAAATTTCAGAAGCTCGTATACGTGGTATTCAAAAACTGTCAGTAATTTATTCTTTTCAAATATATCTTCACAGTGATCTTGCCGCTTTCTGAAATATATAAATTTTAAAATTTTTTTTTGCAAAATGAAAATTGGATTCAAAACACTGAAACTACAGCATCCATAAACCAGAATTCCGTACTGTAAAATAGGGACAACATTACTTCGGTAGTATTCTAATAGTTGGTACCTGGGTACATAATGTCTCAATTTTGATATTATGCCACATTGTTTCCCAAGTCTCATTTTAACAAAATCAACATGACTGACAAAGGACAATTTACAATCAATATAAATTCCTAAATACTTGCACACAGGTTTAACGGTTATATCAAGGGCATTCAAATTGAAAGAGCAATTGGAAGCACTTGATTTAACGGTCATTTGTACTGTTTTTGATATATTGATTACTAATTTATTTGCTATTAACCATTTATTCAGACATTCAAGGTCTGACTGGATATTTTCTACAGTGCAGCCTATCGCTGTTAAGTTAGTATCGTCCGCAAAAAGAATTATTTCTGCAGACTTACAAGTCAGAGGAACATCATTCATGTATATGATAAATAATAATGGTCCTAGGATTGATCCTTGTGGAACACCGCAGTCAACCGTGTTCCAAGCAGAACTAACGCCATTAACTTCAACACGCTGCATGCGATTTCGTAAGTATGATACAAACCAGTTCAAGCAATTACTACGGATACCGTAACATTCTAACTTGTAGATTAGTATGTCATGGTCGATAGTATCAAAAGCTTTCTTCAAATCTAAGAAGAAACTATAAATTGAATCTGACAATGTTGCCAGCCTCATTTTTTCGGTTAAATCTGCTAAAGCATCAATTGTACTATGCTTATTGCGAAAACCAAATTGTTTTGAAAACAGAAGAGAAAAATTCTCAAAGTAGGAGTATACGCGGTTGTACATTGCCCGTTCATAAACTTTACTCCATACGATGAGAAGAGATATAGGACGGTAATTATTTTCATCTGTTTTCGAACCTTCCTTATGCAGGGGAAAAACTTTTGCTTTACATAGTTCATTGGGAAACACTCCTTTCAAAAAAGAGAGGTTAATGATAAATGCTAGATAAGGCGCCACAACCGCGGATGACGTCTTAACAATTATATTACTGACGTAATCATCACCTGCTGAGTACTTATTATCAAAGCTGTTAATAATTTTCTCAATTTCTGCAGGGCTTACTTGATAGAGAAATATAGAAAAGGGATTGTTAACAACCACTTGTATGTCAGCATTAGGAACTTCATTTTTGAGCATAGTCCCTACAGTTGTGAAAAAAGTATTAAATTTATTCGCAATGTCAGCATCTGTTGGTTTTTCTTTCATTTCAAGGCATGATTTTAGGGGTGGGATTTTGTTTGATTTGATGTTCTTGCCACTGATATCATTCAAAAGTTTATATGTTTGTCTTGAGTCTCTGATACAATTTTTAAATTTATTCCAGTAAAATTCTTTTTTCGATTGCTTAACTTCTTTTTCAAATTGTGATCTTAACAGCTTAAATTTTGCTAGATAATCAGCATTATCGGGGTTGATTTTGCATTTTCTGTGGGCTATATTACGTTTGTTTCTTAAATTAGCTAGCCTATTGGTAAACCAAACTGGCCGCGTTTTTTGTATATTTTTCTTACGTTTCAGAGGAGCAAAGGCATCAAGAGTTGTTACAAACAATCCTTGAAAAAACTCAAAAGCTACATTGGCATCCTGTATTTCAAACAAACACTGTTTATTATTATCCAAAACTATATGTAAATTTTGCAAAAAATTTGACACCGTAAGAGGTGCTTTAAGAAAAGATGTATCCCGGTAAGGTATTTCGTCGTAACAATTTTCCCTTTTTAATTTCCACTCAAATAATATGGGATAATGGTCGGATATCGTTTCATATTTAAGTACATTCAAAACAGGCAGTGGTATATTTTGAAATATAAAGTGGTCTAAACACGTTTGCGTATTTTCTGTAACTCGAGTTGGTTCATTACTGCTAATCTCATAGCCATTTGAGCTGATCGCGTTTAGGTAATTCTTAGTAAGCAGATTGTTTTGGATAATATCTATATTAAAATCACCACACAAGATCATTGGCTGATCCATAGATTTATTTTCATCTAAATAAGTATCTAACTTCTCTACGAACAGCATTTTGTTAGCGTTGGGTTTGTTGTATACAACACCCACTGAGAACTTAAAATAATTTTTCGATATTGTAGCAATTATACCCTCATCAAAGGGCATTTCTATTTGATTCAAAATACAACAGGTATTTCTGATTTGTATCATGACTCCCCCGCCAAGAGTTTTCCTACTTTTTGTGCAGCATTGATTATAACCACTGATTAACCAACTTTCATTTTTATCATTGTCTGTTAGCCATGTTTCAGTTAAACATATAATATCGGGCGGAGACTCAAGACTAAGAATAAGTGCTTCCAATTCATCTAAATGTTTTTTAATCGAACGTATATTAATATGTATGATACTTATGGTTAGGTTAGGCTTGGAGTGTTTTATTTCCATTGGTCTCCTCGTTCTCGATACGAAAGGGCTCTTCTTCGATTGAGCTAATATTGGACTGCTTAGCTTCTGGTGTGTCTCCTAAAAAACCCATGATGTAGTCCAGCATATCTTCTTGGTTTCCTTTTCGTGCACGTAGTTCTTGTATTATCTCAGTTTCCTTTTCATTTGTCTCACGGTAGTTGATTTTGTCTCTTCCTCTTTTTAGTGTTGGAAGGCTTGTGGATATTGGCGTGGCGAAGAAATTATCCGGTTTTTTCACTAACTTAGGCACCGGTGTACCATAAGAATCATTGGGAAGACAATTTCGCGATGGGCAATTCGCTTCTCTTCGGGGTCTCTGGTTGAATCTAGGTACTGCATCTGCTGCGAGTCTATCAACGTCCTTTTTGTTTCGTACTTCAATGAACCTAGTGCCATTTCCATTATTACCTCGAACCTCAATTTTTACTGCACAATTGTCAGTAACCGTCTTCAATTGTCTTTCCTTGTTTGCATAAATGTGCACCTCTTTATCGGGCTCAGGTAGTCTCTCATTGATAAAAATAAATTTACCGTTTGATTTGTTTGTCACTCCTTTCAACATTGCCTTTGACCTCCAAATAATGTTCTTGATTTCGAAATAGACGAATTTGACTATCACTATGGCTCTCTCTGCGTTGGGGTTCCCCAGGTAGTGACATGCCTTTATACTTTCACATCCTATATTGATTTTGAATATGCTATTCAAGAAATTCACTGCCTGTGCTGTAATTGATGGCGAAAGATCTGATGGAAAGTTCGAGATAATGAGACAGTCCTTGCTGTTGTATCTCTCCAATTTCAGCACTCTATCACTTAGGTCTGTACAGCAATTTTCCAGATTCACAATTTGTCTATCTTTTTCTTGTATTTGTTCCCACATCTGGAGAAGGATGGGCGTCAATTCGGTTTGGTTAAACAAATACTGAATTTTTTAGGCTCTTCTGACAACTTCGCCCCCACTTGAACTGCCGCGGCGTGTGAACAAAGTATTCCTCTCTTTGCTCAAATCTGCAAAGCTACCCGAAGAGAAGGAAACAGAGCGGAGATGCAAGGTATGAACACTGATTTTGAACATCATTCAATAGTAACTGTTTTCATATAGTTTGGTGTTGTAAAATATTACTAAATTGGGGATCTTTGGAAAAAGTTGGTTACCAGAACCGATTTTTTTATATAAGTCCTGTTTTTATTTAATATCAACTAATTCTTCTCAATTAAAAGCTTTTCAGTCATCTTTTTCAGACTTTGACATCATTATCAGGAATTTTCATTTCTTAGATCATCCCTTACTTTTGGTATAATTCTCAACGGATTTCTTGATAAGTCTAATGCAGCAGCTATCTCTAGAAGTGTCCATAGCATAATAAAAATAATAGTTTTTTTCCGCTTCGTACAATTTTGAGAAATCTGAATGTAAAATGTTAGACGTTTAAAACTTAGATCCACGCCCTCAACGTCCTGCGCTCGTTGTTTCGGTGCAGCCACATTGGCCAACTGGTCCACACCCACGTGACAGACGGACTGGTGACGTCACTGGACGGGTTCAACTCCATGCTGTGGCCGGTGCAGAATGCGAGCAACCTCCTCTTCACAGCTATTCTGTCCAGAGTGTTCGGAGTGCTGCCGGATCCCATGATCATCACACGCAAGAACTGGTTCGCTAAACTATGTTATAGTTCGCATATTTCGTAATCAAAGAACAAAATCGATCAAAGAGCAAAATCAATATAAAAATCATCTATTATGGTTGATTAAGTTCAGCAAATCAATCAGGCAGCTTATACTTTTTTAAGCCTTTAAGACCAATTTTTAGACAATAAGAGCCAGTTGATACCATGTTTGGTGTTTCGTAGCAGAATTAGTATTCTTACGTGGATAGCTGATTTCAGAATGATGCAATCCATTTTTTCCGTCAAACATTTTCTTAAATCTGAAGTTCAAGTTACTCTATTAGTGAACCTAAGGAGTTTCGAGACTGATTTTCATTTGGCCTAGAAGTAACGCGGTTACCTATGTATGCTAAGGTCGGTTGTTGGAGTCCCGGTCGTATCTTGTTTTTTTTCAGCTTGTATGAAATTATAGCAATTCTTCCGGGAAAAATTGAATTGTCGGACTTTCGTTTGTCTGCTTATTTTTTAACGGCTTAGTTGCCACATTTTGAAAATTTCTTGCGTGGTCAGCTATTTTCGTCGTGATGCAAAGTGTTTTTTTAAGTATTGTTGTAATTTATATTTTTAATAGCCCTGACTTCGTATGGTTTCTTTTTTATTTCTGTTTTGCTTAAAAGCTTCATTCGGCCTAATTTTTTTCGGCTTATATTTTATTGGCTTAGTTGAAGGGCAAACAATGATTGATTAAAAAAATTAAGTAGTTCGTTTTTCAAAAGCTCAGTTTTTACACTAGCCAGCTTGCGAGCGTTAGTATATTAGTACGAAACTTCTTTTTGTCTAACCTAACTCGCAAATAAAACATTGGAAATTGCATAGCATCTGTTGTCTGCTTTATTTGTTTGACAGCTAGGGTTTGTAAGAAATTAAGCGTCTCTCGCTGAGTGGTTAGTGCGTGAGAGTCAAAATTTTTCTGTCGCAGTAGGTGTT
This sequence comes from Symsagittifera roscoffensis, assembly GCF_963678635.1. Taxonomy (NCBI): domain Eukaryota; kingdom Metazoa; phylum Xenacoelomorpha; order Acoela; family Convolutidae; genus Symsagittifera; species Symsagittifera roscoffensis. The sequence continues at coordinate 1,373,920 of NC_087063.1, read as the reverse complement.
AGGTTCGAATCCGAGACGTAGCCGAATTTTTTTATTATTTCGAGGCTTATTTCTACTTTTTCCTTTTGCCCTTTTTAGAGCTGTTTTTTGTCGTATTCTTGCTAATGTTTGCGAAGCGCAGCTTCCTTCGCCTCTGTATAAAAATTATTTGCTCAATTAATTTTTGGGCCAACAATTTTGGTTGGCTTTTTTAAAAGTCGATTCATATATAGTTCGGATGGGTCATTTTTATCGAAAAAGTGTCATCGTAACCTGTTTTAAAAATTCAAAGTTTCAAAAAACAAATCGGTATTTTTTTCTGTTTTAATTGCGTTCATTCACTCTTTTTCAACTGTCTGTTGGCTTTATTTTTGTTTTTGGCTCATAGAGCGGTTTAGAGAGGCTGTTGTAGGCTCAAGAATAGCATTTTTGACTGCTCGTTAAGAAATTAAAGACATACTTAATGCTGCTTGTTGTGCTTCCTGATTATTTTTCTGAAATTTTCTTCATCCCCCCCCCCCCCCCCAAAAAAAATAATTTGTTATTACCATCTTTTTTTATTTTCGCTAGCTTGCAATGCTGTGCTTGCACTGTAGTGCAAGTAATGCGAAGCTGGGCTTCGCCTGTGTGTTGCAATTGAGATTTTTGTTTAAAAAATTAGGTGATATTCGCTTATACAGGTCGTGATTATTTTTTTTGTTTTTGTTATTTGTTCAGGGAAAAGTCTCAAATATTGTTTGGCGGTTTGAATTTTCACTTTATTTCCTTTGTAAGTTTTTCCATTATCAAACAGCAAGAATATGAGGAACACGAAAAACCTGAATGACTTCTTTTTTCAAAAATGGTGAATAGAACAACTACCCATTCATCCAGTGTTCTCTATTTAGGGTAGCTAGATGAAAACTTTCCAATCATTACGTTTGTCTGCTTATTTTTTAACGGCTTAGTTGCCACATTTTGAATTTTTTTGTGTGGTCAGCTATTTTCGTCGTGATGCAAAGTGTTTTTTAAAGTATTGTTGTGATATATATTTTTAATAGCCCTGACTTCGTATGGTTTCTTTTTTAAATACAAATTTTATGTGATATAAATAACAAAAATACTTAAGAAACATTTTGCATCTTTAATAGCTCTGACTTCTATTTTCAAAAATGGTGAATAGAACAACTACCCTTTCATCCATTTTTCTCTATTTAGGGTAGCTAGACGAAAAGTTTGCCAATCATAAACAGCCAATAAACAGCCAATCTTTTGCTATTTTATTACCCTTGCGATACGCAAAGGTATTGCAATCGGGCACAAGGTTTTTTTTCCCGTAAACAACAGTTTTTGTTGCGTTTCAGTTGCCTGTTTGGTTTGCTAGACAATGTTTTTGTGATTTTGATTTCATCTCGAAGACGGACAGTTGCTACGCAGCAAACCCGATCAAAAAAATTAACATGACAATGCGCAAAAAATCCAAATGCAAAGTTTCTGCTCACCTTGCTCACCTTTTTTCTTATTGCAGGCGTATTCATTCAGAATATGTGGCAAAATTTTTATTTATCCAAAGTATTATTTTTAAAAAAAAAGTTTTGTGTAATAATGTCTTAAGTTATCGTGTTTCAGCATGAGTTGTTCCGAGTTCTTCACAAAGTTTCCCGATCTCTATGACGTGCTCATTTGCAAGCTGGAGTCGGTTTTGAAGCCTTACTCGGCCATGATCAAGTCCCCACTTAAACCCAAGGACGATTCAGTAGCTGGATTCGACCACTGTGTGTTGACATCGGCTGATATGTTTTCGACTTCGGAGTTTGCGGCTACAAATGCAGTTCTTTATCCGGTTTTGTTGCTTTTGGAACGACTCTATGTGACAGAGAATGAAGAGAAATATGCGCCGTTTCTGACACTCACTCTTAAGTAAGGCTTAGACAATTTTTAGGTCTTGCTTTTCGTATTTACTCTAGATTCCTTGATCAAACACATATCACCAACAATTTGCAGTAAAACATACTACATTTGAAGAAAGTAGCAATGCAATGCAGACCAGAAACTTGGATTGTGAATTTAAGGTTCATCAGCTGGCCCTTGATCCGAATCAGGGCCATAGTAGCCAGAGTGGTCCCCAACTTCCTCCTCTCTCCACACTCCACCCAGGCCATGATGAGGGCCATGATTCAACTATGTCTCTCTTCGTCCATAGAAACAGAAGGTGCTGTTGTCAGTATGAATACTGTACATGGCACGCTACTAACGGTATGTTTTCATCCATTGTGACATGTGGACTGTTTTTATAAATAATGCAAAATTGTTGACAATATCGATGACCTTAGGCAGTTTAATCGGCCAAAACTTAAAGCATTTCAAGTTAATTAGTTTTCGCAAACCGTTTTTAAGTGTGGAAATCAGTAATGAGATGAATTCGATGATTCCAAAATGAGCAGTTTTAGGTGAAGTAACTTCGTTCAGTTTCATTGACCGAAAAGATATTGCCAACAATTTGGTATTAACTCTAGAATAAGAGTGGCATCTAGAGCGCCCAATAAAAGACTCGTCTTTGAGCCACGATTCTTCTATCAATTCAGAGTCTTTTTCATTAATGAAGACCGAAGACCACAGCTACTCTCTTTCGAGAACTATCCGGAACTTGAAATCTTTGTCTTCTAAGTTTTGTGACAGTTGTTTTGTTGATAAAGTAAACTTTTGGGATGTGATCGTTTACGTGTTTTTTAGTGTTGATAAATGTAGTTCAGATTCTTATGTAGCTCGTGATGATTTTTTTATCTCAGGAAAAGTCTTAAAACGCTCTGATAGCAAAAGAAGTGCATTCATACTTATAAATGCACATACAAATGCCCTTAGGCAGGGGCGAATCTAGGATTTTCTCGAGAGGGGGGGCGTATTTTCAAAAATAATTCTATTAACTATAAAGACCTATTTTGATCAAATTTTCTGCGCTGCAGGCAAGTTTTTGAGAACAGGCCAAAAAAGGAGTTTTTAGGAACCTTTTAAAAAAATTTTGACCAAAAAATCGCGTTTTTTTCAGCGCGCGCTCCCCCCTCAAAATTAGTATATAATGGCGCTAAAGGCGCCTTTAGAAAAACTTTAGGGTCAATCAGCCACAAATTAGTAGCAAAGGGAGACCAAAATAGTACAAAAGGGGACCCTTTGGGTCGGCATGGGGTCGAATCCCTGAGGAGGGGGGGGGGGGGGGGGGGTGACCGCCCCTAAATCCGCTAAGGTAAGTTGCGCTCTCCAATTACGAAAGTCTAAGGGTCACGAAAAACATGATCGACTTCTAGTTTCGAAAGTTCAATTTTATTTTAAGATTTCCAACCGGAGTAAGATAAAAATCACAAAATTAGTTTAATCAAAAAAGTGTAACTCATAAATTGTTCTAGAATTTCAAAGAACTTTAAGGCCATCAATTTTTTTCTTTGAAATTCGAAAATTGAGATTTTGCAAAAGCAAGTCAATATTTTTTTCTGTTTACTTGCGTTCATCGACTCTTTTTCAACTGTGTTTGCTATATCTGAGAATTAAAATTGTGTTTCAGGTGAACACTGTGTTATCCTGTCTGGGAGCAGCAGAGTTGGCCGATCTGCTCGATTCTCTGGGGCCTGGTTTAGTCACAGCTGTCAGTCAACTAGCTGCTAACTTGCAGAAAAAACCACAGTGGTCAGTCTTCTTTTTTTATTTTGTGGTTTTAACCAATTTTATCATCGGGCTTTTTACAGACGTTGCACTTTTTAAAAATTACTGCTTGGTTAATATAATTTGTTTTCCTTTTTTTTCCACTTGTCTAGAGGCTGTGATGACAACGAGCCCTGCTTTTGCTGAGAATTATATGAACATATTTTTAGTAGCATTTAAATTTGATTTCAAAAGTACTAACGTTCAATTTTTTCAGCCCCCTGGTTGGCGAATGTCTATCAAAATTGTCATCGAAACTCGCCCCTGAAATAAAAACAAGCGTTGTTTCAAATTTCGAAACGTTCAACGAAAGGAATTTCAAGTTGATGACTGTATCCCAAATTTCATCAATGCTGGATACTCTTCGAAGCTCAGCCAAAACCAAAGATGCTGGAGTCTTGGAGTACATGGAGTCGAATAGTTTTCTTACACACTGGCTAGCAGATGCTGTTCAATCAACCGACCCTTTTGAAACCGAAATCACGATGAAGGCTTGTGATGTAGCTGTTGCTACCGATCTTCTAATAGTTAAATCGGCTGAAGTATCAATCGGTCTGCTGGAAACTTTCATGCAATATCCTGAAGAATGTAAGCCACATGTGATCAAATTACTGGCTTCGCTGATCCCAAAATTGACCTTGAAGTTTGCGAATCTTTTGCTTTCTTGCTCTTTACCCGAAGAAAGCGAGTTATTGCGAAGTTCTGTCATCGAAGTGATAAATATCGATTTGGAATTTTTAGACCAGTTAGATAATTTTGAAAATGCGTCAGAAGTGACGATGATTCGTAGTACTATTTGGGCGTGTATTACTGCACTGATGTTTGACGATTGCCCGGATATTAGAAAAATTGCATGTGAAAAGCTGTCTCTTCAAATACTTTGGGAAAAGAATCGGAATGCTAGTAACGGTAATGCTTCTTCAGATACATCAGTCCTAAAACTAGATTTTGAGTCAGAAAAAAAATTGGTAAAATAAAATACTGATGATGATTTTTTGAGTTTGAATTCATTTAGTTAAAGTAGATGTTATTTCCTTTTAATATATTTTTTTCATAAGACCCAGGATATGCAAAAAAAAAGAATAAATGTTAGGCATTTTTGGTCAAGAAATTGGTGAGTGCTTGAACATGATTTGATAAATTTTTGCCGTTTTTCGTCAAAAAAAAAATTGGTGATTATTTTAGTGTGACTTGTTTCAGAGTGCGTTTATTCCTCTGCGAAGCTCCTCGACTTGATCTCCACCTACTTGCGCAGTCGGTACAATGATGAAGACACCGTGGAAGTATTTGCCCAATTGGCACTCTCAGAACTGGTTAGTTTAATTCTGATTCTTCGCCTTATTTTTTTTTCAATTCCACTGAATATTTCGCTTTTTTCTGCTGTTTTTTTTCAACTGGTCCAGTGAAATGTGCTACAATTTAAGCTAAATGCCTAAAAAATTAGTTGTTAAATTAACCTCCAGTTTTCCAGTTTTACTATCCTGATAATTTTAGGGCTTCCATAACTTGATTCGCCTTGAATGGCATCGTTTTTTTTATTCCTTTCTTATTTAAACAAAAGTGAAATATCGGCCAAGATCACCATCTTTACTTACATTTGTTTATGAATTTTGCTTCTTAATATAAAATCTAATTTACATAATTAGCTAATTTTGGGTTTAAAAAGATCTTTTCTCCATTGTGATGATTTTGAGAATGCGATAATTCGTCTGCGTGCGCGTTTTGCATAGAAACTTTAAAATTAAACACGCATGTTTTCCAATCTGACATAGCCCAATAAATGTTTTTTTTTTTCAAAAGATGACCTCAGAAAGAAAAAAAATGAATTTATATTAAGTTGAGTTTTAAACAGAGGTGCCACTTTGTTTGTAGGAATACTCGGGGCTGATGGAAACATTCGCGAATGAAGAATTAGCAGTTGACGACCAAGAGGTGCTCTTCGAGAGAACGGAGCTGAACACCTACAAAGAGAGCTTTCGACTCATTGATGTCTGTGCTTCTGTGATAAGAGAATTGAACCACGAAAAAGTCTTTGATCAGCAAGGTCAAGCTATGGAAAAACTTCGGAGGAATTTAGAATGTCTGAAAATGGACTCTACAACATCATTCTATCTGTTGAATGGACATTTTTTGAGCAGTTTGCAAAATCTCAAAAGGGCTCTGAAGTTAAATAGTTAGTGCCAAATTGTTGGCAAATATTTTTTCGGTCAAGGAATTTGACCTTAATCTGCTCGACCTCGGATTTCGACGTCCGATTTCAGTATATCTATCCTTGATTTCTACACGTAAAAACCGTATCCATAACTAATTAACCTAGAACTGATCTTATTTTTGAGTTTTAAATTTGCTCAAGGTCAACGATATTGCCAGCAATTTGGCATGAACTAAAACATGTGGTTTGCTGTATTTGTTTTTATCCTTTTTGAAAGTTATTAGTGTAACTTGAGGTTTCGGTCATGATTATGTTTTTTATATATTAATAGCCACATTAGCAAATAATTTATTAAAGAAGAACTCCAAATTAAAGCAAAAGAGGATTCAACAATTTTTCAAGCGTTCAAATGAAAAGTTAAAATCAGATTAGATAGTCAAAAATTCAATCGGTGATTTTTTGATCCGGTTATTTTTATCAATGATACACCATGATACATATTTTACTCATTGGAACTTAAAGATGGCATGTTTTGTTTTCTCAAAAAAGTTGCAAAGTGTCAATATGCAGACATAAATATATCAGAAATAGCTTAACACTTTGCGTACACGAGCTTAGCATAGTGTGATAGTATGATCCAACTTATTTTTTTCCAACCTTGGTCGCAAATGAAAGTGCTACTTTTGGTGGCACTTTTGATTCAGTTGGCTGCTTTAGCAGTATAATTACATAAGCTTTGACATTGAAAGTTATTGTGGAGGCCTTTATTTTGATACATTCCAAATTATTACATACAAAAAATGTGCTATTTAAAGCTACTGTGCAACCTAGTCTTTTTTTTCCTGCTCTATTACAGCGGGTTCATTGCTGCCTGTTATCAACTATTAGACAAGCTATTAACCACCTAAGTTGGCCAGGTAGATATTTCAGAGGAAAAACAATGACTTTTAATCTGGAGGCCACAGGTTCGATCCTTGTCTTTTTTCCAAACTCCATTTTCCTGGCTAAATTTTTTTCTACTTTAAATATCTCTTTCTTATCAGACTTGATATGCATTTTCTTGCGTTATAACGCTGCGGTTTGCCGTTTTTTGTGTTCTTGAAACTTACAGTTTCTTGAAACTTACTGCCACGGCGGCAACAAAGTAGCTGCAAACGCGACCGCGCATTTCCGGGAAAAGTTTCAGAAATATCGGCGTACCTGTAGAGAAATTCGCACCGATCCCGAATCCAACTGCAAACCTTAAAGCTATGGCTAATGTTGTGTAGACATAATTGTTGGTTGGAACTAAGATTTTTAGCAAGCCGAATAAAATTTGGGAGAAACCTGCCATTAGCATGCCAGATAGCGCCAGAAGTTTCTTGTTTCTACTTGACAAGAGAAATTGAAATGTGAAAAAGGCGGATGAGGCCTCGCCTACGGGAGACGCACCGAAAATGATTCCATTCACAGTCACTGACACACCTCGCTCCTCGTGGTAATTGGGAAGAAATGGACCCAGAAATTGTTTTCTCCGCCATTGAACAGAACAAGATCATTTAATACTTAACGACTTATAATTACTCGCAAATAAAGTTTCCAGTAGTTTTTGTTTTGACAAACGGAGCGTAGTGTCATGTTACAGAAACCACTTTTTTCAACCTTAGTCGCAAATACTGGTGCTTACTATTTGAGGGCACCTTTGTGTTTTTGTATCTGGTTAACTTTGATCATAGCGTTTTAATATTTATGTAGTTTGTTGGTTGCTAGTTCCTGTTCAACAAAGAACAGCAACTATGAAAGTACATGGAATTCGGGTTTTTGTTATAAATTTTGAGACAATAATGTAAATTTTGCTTTTTTGCAAAAATTTCACAGTTTCTAGAGAATTACTTTAACGACTTACAAAAAATGGCACCAATTTACTTTAGAAGGCCAAATATCCCAATGACGTCATGAGGAGATCAACACTGTGAAATGTATATGCCAAAACCCTTTTCAACGAAGTATCCATAATGACCACACAACTTCTGGGTTTTGAGTTTTGAGCAGAAACTAGCTGTTGAATGTTTTCAGCAAAAATCAGGAATCTACTGATCATTCTTCACCCTCCATTTTCTTGAAAGAGGGGAGAGATTGTGAAGAAGATCCCTAGTTTTTGCTGGCAACATTTAACAGTTAGTTTTGGCTCAATACTTAGTTTCGCATAAATGACAAACTTTAAATGAAACTATAAACATAAGTTACTGTTAAAATGATATTTTGTTCATTGATCCTGATTGGTTTAACTGATATCACTTCAAAAAATAATCGCGAAAAATTTCAATGTTTGATTGGCTCCCTTCAATTTTCCCTGCCTGTTTGAGTTTTTGCTTTAAAAACTTGAGTGTTGTCATAAAATAAAAAAAAATGCATGGTAAACAAACTAAAGTTTCTGGGCACGTTTGTTTTTATATCTAAAACAAAGAGTTCTAGTCCTAAACCTAACGCATGCATAAGTATTTGGAAAATGAACAATTTTCAACGTGAGTGGAATTCGGAAAAAAGCCATTTGGCAAAAATCATTTTCCTAACAGCGGCTTGAATAATGCTGTTTTTTCATATTCTTCATTTCTCTGACTTTTTCTTTTGCGGCAGAAAGACTTCATCTTCCAAAAGTATGTTCCGCTGACTGCTCCTCCAGCTAAAGTCATGCAGCACATGACAAGAATCGAGTTGTAAAATCCAACGGCGTCTTTCAAAAAGCCTCCGCAAACTGCACTTCCCCAAAAGAGACCAGAGTTAGTGCAAACTAAGAAGATGGCCGACGCTTCACTTGCCACATCTTCATCGTCATTTTGAACACTTGCCTGATAAACTTCAATTAAAGTCGGGATTAAGGTTGAAAAAACTGCACAGCATGAACAACTGGTGATGAATAGCAAGATTTCAAGTAAAGTCAAACTGAATACTGAATTGTCTAAGAATTGGAAAAGATAACCAACCAAGAAAACCAACAAACAGATAAATTAAGGTGCCAAAACCCTTGTCAACGAAGTATCCATATAAAGGAGAAATTATAGCACGCGCAAGTGGTAAAGGAACCATAAACAGACCAGCTCCCGAGACGGCAATGCCGTAATTTTCTAGCAAGAAAGGCGAAAGAGTCAGTATAAAGAAACCCATTGCCGCTATAGGTAGAATAGAAGAAATGATGACCACACAAACTCCGGGTTTTGAGATGAAACTGGCTGTCTCTATTTTTGAAGGCTTCGGGAATTTTTGTTTGGGAATAATGAATACTCCGATAACTGCTAAAATGACAGAATAGAAACCCACCACCCAAAATGGTATCGGGAAGCCACCCCAAGAATAGAGAACACTACCCAATGTCGGACCCACGACACCGCCTACTGCCACGGCGGCAACAAAGTAGCTGCAAACGCGACCGCGCATTTCCGGGAAAAGTTTCAGGAATATCGGCGTACCTGTAGAGAAATTCGCACCGATCCCGAATCCAACTGCAAACCTTAAAGCTATGGCTAATGTTGTGTAGACATAATTGTTGGTTGGAACTAAGATTTTTAGCAAGCCGAATAAAATTTGGGAGAAACCTGCCATTAGCATGCCAGATAGCGCCAGAAGTTTCTTGTTTCTACTTGACAAGAGAAATTGAAATGTGAAAAAGGCGGATGAGGCCTCGCCTACGGGAGACGCACCGAAAATGATTCCATTCACAGTCACTGACACACCTCGCTCCTCGTGGTAATTGGGAAGAAATGGACCCAGAAATTGTTTTCTCCGCCATTGAACAGAACAAGATCATTTAATACTTAACGACTTATAATTACTCGCAAATAAAGTTTCCAGTAGTTTTTGTTTTGACAAACGGAGCGTAGTGTCATGTTACAGAAACCACTTTTTTCAACCTTAGTCGCAAATACTGGTGCTTACTATTTGAGGGCACCTTTGTGTTTTTGTATCTGGTTAACTTTGATCATAGCGTTTTAATATTTATGTAGTTTGTTGGTTCCTAGTTCCTGTTCAACAAAGAACAGCAACTATGAAAGTACATGGAATTCGGGTTTTTGTTATAAATTTTGAGACAATAATGTAAATTTTGCTTTTTTGCAAAAATTTCACAGTTTCTAGAGAATTACTTTAACGACTTACAAAAAATGGCACCAATTTACTTTAGAAGGCCAAATATCCCAATGACGTCATGAGGAGATCAACACTGTAAAATGTATATGCCAAAACCCTTTTCAACGAAGTATCCATAATGACCACACAACTTCTGGGTTTTGAGTTTTGAGCAGAAACTAGCTGTTGAATGTTTTCAGCAAAAATCAGGAATCTACTGATCATTCTTCACCCTCCATTTTCTTGAAAGAGGGGAGAGATTGTGAAGAAGATCCCTAGTTTTTGCTGGCAACATTTAACAGTTAGTTTTGGCTCAATACTTAGTTTCGCATAAATGACAAACTTTAAATGAAACTATAAACATAAGTTACTGTTAAAATGATATTTTGTTCATTGATCCTGATTGGTTTAACTGATATCACTTCAAAAAATAATCGCGAAAAATTTCAATGTTTGATTGGCTCCCTTCAATTTTCCCTGCCTGTTTGAGTTTTTGCTTTAAAAACTTGAGTGTTGTCATAAAATAAAAAAAAATGCATGGTAAACAAACTAAAGTTTCTGGGCACGTTTGTTTTTATATCTAAAACAAAGAGTTCTAGTCCTAAACCTAACGCATGCATAAGTATTTGGAAAATGAACAATTTTCAACGTGAGTGGAATTCGGAAAAAAGCCATTTGGCAAAAATCATTTTCCTAACAGCGGCTTGAATAATGCTGTTTTTTCATATTCTTCATTTCTCTGACTTTTTCTTTTGCGGCAGAAAGACTTCATCTTCCAAAAGTATGTTCCGCTGACTGCTCCTCCAGCTAAAGTCATGCAGCACATGACAAGAATCGAGTTGTAAAATCCAACGGCGTCTTTCAAAAAGCCTCCGCAAACTGCACTTCCCCAAAAGAGACCAGAGTTAGTGCAAACTAAGAAGATGGCCGACGCTTCACTTGCCACATCTTCATCATCATTTTGAACACTTGCCTGATAAACTTCAATTAAAGTCGGGATTAAGGTTGAAAAAACTGCACAGCATGAACAACTGGTGATGAATAGCAAGATTTCAAGTAAAGTCAAACTGAATACTGAATTGTCTAAGAATTGGAAAAGATAGAGACCCAAATAGCCCAATGAAGTCATGAGAAAACCAACAAACAGATAAATTAAGGTGCCAAAACCCTTGTCAACGAAGTATCCATATAAAGGAGAAATTATAGCACGCGCAAGTGGTAAAGGAACCATAAACAGACCAGCTCCCGAGACGGCAATGCCGTAATTTTCTAGCAAGAAAGGCGAAAGAGTCAGTATAAAGAAACCCATTGCCGCTATAGGTAGAATAGAAGAAATGATGACCACACAAACTCCGGGTTTTGAGATGAAACTGGCTGTCTCTATTTTTGAAGGCTTCGGGAATTTTTGTTTGGGAATAATGAATACTCCGATAACTGCTAAAATGACAGAATAGAAACCCACCACCCAAAATGGTATCGGGAAGCCACCCCAAGAATAGAGAACACTACCCAATGTCGGACCCACGACACCGCCTACTGCCACGGCGGCAACAAAGTAGCTGCAAACGCGACCGCGCATTTCCGGGAAAAGTTTCAGGAATATCGGCGTACCTGTAGAGAAATTCGCACCGATCCCGAATCCAACTGCAAACCTTAAAGCTATGGCTAATGTTGTGTAGACATAATTGTTGGTTGGAACTAAGATTTTTAGCAAGCCGAATAAAATTTGGGAGAAACCTGCCATTAGCATGCCAGATAGCGCCAGAAGTTTCTTGTTTCTACTTGACAAGAGAAATTGAAATGTGAAAAAGGCGGATGAGGCCTCGCCTACGGGAGACGCACCGAAAATGATTCCATTCACAGTCACTGACACACCTCGCTCCTCGTGGTAATTGGGAAGAAATGGACCCAGAAATTGTTTTCTCCGCCATTGAACAGAACAAGATCATTTAATACTTAACGACTTATAATTACTCGCAAATAAAGTTTCCAGTAGTTTTTGTTTTGACAAACGGAGCGTAGTGTCATGTTACAGAAACCACTTTTTTCAACCTTAGTCGCAAATACTGGTGCTTACTATTTGAGGGCACCTTTGTGTTTTTGTATCTGGTTAACTTTGATCATAGCGTTTTAATATTTATGTAGTTTGTTGGTTCCTAGTTCCTGTTCAACAAAGAACAGCAACTATGAAAGTACATGGAATTCGGGTTTTTGTTATAAATTTTGAGACAATAATGTAAATTTTGCTTTTTTGCAAAAATTTCACAGTTTCTAGAGAATTACTTTAACGACTTACAAAAAATGGCACCAATTTACTTTAGAAGGCCAAATATCCCAATGACGTCATGAGGAGATCAACACTGTAAAATGTATATGCCAAAACCCTTTTCAACGAAGTATCCATAATGACCACACAACTTCTGGGTTTTGAGTTTTGAGCAGAAACTAGCTGTTGAATGTTTTCAGCAAAAATCAGGAATCTACTGATCATTCTTCACCCTCCATTTTCTTGAAAGAGGGGAGAGATTGTGAAGAAGATCCCTAGTTTTTGCTGGCAACATTTAACAGTTAGTTTTGGCTCAATACTTAGTTTCGCATAAATGACAAACTTTAAATGAAACTATAAACATAAGTTACTGTTAAAATGATATTTTGTTCATTGATCCTGATTGGTTTAACTGATATCACTTCAAAAAATAATCGCGAAAAATTTCAATGTTTGATTGGCTCCCTTCAATTTTCCCTGCCTGTTTGAGTTTTTGCTTTAAAAACTTGAGTGTTGTCATAAAATAAAAAAAAATGCATGGTAAACAAACTAAAGTTTCTGGGCACGTTTGTTTTTATATCTAAAACAAAGAGTTCTAGTCCTAAACCTAACGCATGCATAAGTATTTGGAAAATGAACAATTTTCAACGTGAGTGGAATTCGGAAAAAAGCCATTTGGCAAAAATCATTTTCCTAACAGCGGCTTGAATAATGCTGTTTTTTCATATTCTTCATTTCTCTGACTTTTTCTTTTGCGGCAGAAAGACTTCATCTTCCAAAAGTATGTTCCGCTGACTGCTCCTCCAGCTAAAGTCATGCAGCACATGACAAGAATCGAGTTGTAAAATCCAACGGCGTCTTTCAAAAAGCCTCCGCAAACTGCACTTCCCCAAAAGAGACCAGAGTTAGTGCAAACTAAGAAGATGGCCGACGCTTCACTTGCCACATCTTCATCATCATTTTGAACACTTGCCTGATAAACTTCAATTAAAGTCGGGATTAAGGTTGAAAAAACTGCACAGCATGAACAACTGGTGATGAATAGCAAGATTTCAAGTAAAGTCAAACTGAATACTGAATTGTCTAAGAATTGGAAAAGATAGAGACCCAAATAGCCCAATGAAGTCATGAGAAAACCAACAAACAGATAAATTAAGGTGCCAAAACCCTTGTCAACGAAGTATCCATATAAAGGAGAAATTATAGCACGCGCAAGTGGTAAAGGAACCATAAACAGACCAGCTCCCGAGACGGCAATGCCGTAATTTTCTAGCAAGAAAGGCGAAAGAGTCAGTATAAAGAAACCCATTGCCGCTATAGGTAGAATAGAAGAAATGATGACCACACAAACTCCGGGTTTTGAGATGAAACTGGCTGTCTCTATTTTTGAAGGCTTCGGGAATTTTTGTTTGGGAATAATGAATACTCCGATAACTGCTAAAATGACAGAATAGAAACCCACCACCCAAAATGGTATCGGGAAGCCAAGCCACCCCAAGAATAGAGAACACTACCCAATGTCGGACCCACCACACCGCCTACTGCCACGGCGGCAACAAAGTAGCTGCAAACGCGACCGCGCATTTCCGGGAAAAGTTTCAGGAATATCGGCGTACCTGTAGAGAAATTCGCACCGATCCCGAATCCAACTGCAAACCTTAAAGCTATGGCTAATGTTGTGTAGACATAATTGTTGGTTGGAACTAAGATTTTTAGCAAGCCGAATAAAATTTGGGAGAAACCTGCCATTAGCATGCCAGATAGCGCCAGAAGTTTCTTGTTTCTACTTGACAAGAGAAATTGAAATGTGAAAAAGGCGGATGAGGCCTCGCCTACGGGAGACGCACCGAAAATGATTCCATTCACAGTCACTGACACACCTCGCTCCTCGTGGTAATTGGGAAGAAATGGACCCAGGAAATAATCGTTCGCTCCGATTACGGTGTTCATGCCCAAACCCACAGTCAAAATAACCCATTTCTTGCAATACGAAATATGTTCTTCAGCCATGCTGAATTCTCTAACAGAACTATTCGCTCAAACGAAAAGGTCAAAGAAAATCTGAACTTTGTAGAACATGTTTTCAGTTCGTAAACAAACACAACAAATTCGTAATTTTAGCTCATAATTTTAAAGGTTAAACACTTGTCATATCGGAATAACGGCATAATATTGAAAATGAGAGAGAGAGAGAGCTCATTCCTGATGTCAAAAGATCAATGACGAGATCAATCAACAAGATCACTGAACAAGATCAAGGTTTATTTTCGAGCGATTAAATTAATTGAGTTCTGAAAAAATAACAATTGAAAACAAGGATAGCCGGTTACTGTGCAATTAGCACAGAATGTTCAACCACAATCTTAAAAAATACAAAAATGTTTTTTTTTTCAAATTGGTGTCGAGAGTCATAGTAAAATAGGTCAATTGGACAACAGTTTTTGAAGTGAAATAACAAGAAAAAAGAAAAAAAAAGTTAAAAATAATTTCGAAAATTAAAAAAACTTCCAACGTTTTTGATATCCAAAATTGCGCTAGAAAACTCCAAAAGCTACCTTTATTTGATTAAAACTTAAGCTTTCACGGCTTAAACTAAGCTTAAATAAGCTATTGTAAGCCTACACGGCTCATTAAATGGAAATAAAACCTAACTATTTAACTCGAAATTAGACCAAAAATCCGTGAAAATTTTTTTGAAAACTTATTTGAAATTTTTTAATGTTCATATCACGACTGAAAGGGCTTTAATATGATGTGTCACTCAACTATTGTGTCCGATGATTATTTGTCGGAACAAAAAGTAACTTTCAATTAAGCTTTTAGGCTGAGAAAACATTTTAGGTTTGATTTTTTTAAACAGAAAATTAGTTTTTGGATTTATCACTTTCTTGACAAAAAAATGTAATAAAATTTTTATGTATTTTGTATTTTCTCTAATCTAAACAAATAATTTTTTTTATACAAAACTAGCCAAATTTTATGCTTTTCAGTGGCTTTTTGTTAAGTTGAGAGAAGTTTTCTTGCGCATAGCCTTCAGAGTTTTGTCCTTCTTGCCTCCCAAAGCCACAATGGATGAAACTTTTCTGTAAGTATTTTAGCGCCAACGAATAACACGACTGCCAAAGAATAACAAGACTCATTTTTGGCTAAACATTGACCAACTACGAAATCTAGGCAGATAAAATTGAATTTTAAATGTTAAAATTTGAGTCGTGTATTGAATTATTAAGACCAATTAGCTTGCCTCAACTCAATTTGGAACGCTTATAAATTCGGAAAATTTATACACGCATAAATAATTTGCGTATTAAATATAACAAACTATTATCCGAGCAGCATTGCCATCCGCATTTTAATCTAGTGAAGCGTACTCGCTTGGCAATCGAAAAATTTCTGGATCGATACCGATACTCTGTCAACTTTTGTAAAATCGGTCTGAATAAAAACCAACCCAGGCTCAATTACGCAATTTCTACAAAAATCCTATCAATAATCCAAGATAATCCTTGATTGAGCAATATAATCTTCAAGTTTAAACTAGAGATGTTATTCCCCCTCAACTAAAAATAAATGTTTTCGAACATTTAAAAAAAAAAATTACTTAATCTTTTTGCAATTTTATGCTTTCCCGAAAACGTACCAAACATTATCGGGGAATCTTGTTGTGGTTATTAGCCGATGTACATGAGAGTTTTTCCGTGCCATTTGCGCCAAATTTCGTCTCACTTTGGGACCTATCCAAAGAAAAGGAGTCTGTTGAACCATAATACTGGGGAATAATTACACTCATATGATGCAGATTGAATACGTAACTTGTTGATCAAACTAATGAAATATTGTTTTTCTTAAGAATAGGATGTCAATCATACAAGCTCAAGTCACATCGAATAATGGCGTTATTTTAAAAATGAGAGATAGCTATTGTCTCATGTCAACAAGAAAAGAAATTCCAAGATGAAGTAAAAGTAAGCTGAAGAGACTCGGTTCCTTGAAGGCCTTTGAAGTGAGGTGTTTAACCAACATTTTAAATCAAAAACTTTCAAACAACAATTTTTTCCAAATAATCTAAGATAACATTGGATTAGCAATATAATTTTCAAAAAAGACTAAGACTGAATTTTTTCCAATTACTTTTACAAGGTAACTTTATCGTCTTGTAATTGTATGCTCTCCCGAAGCATAGGAAACATTATCGGGTAAATTTTTGTTTCGATTATCAGCAACATACGGGAGGATTTTGGTTTTTGTTGGTATCTGCGGCAAGTTTCGGCGCGTCTCGAGTCCATCACAGGAAGTTGGCTCAGTTACCGGGGAATAATCGAAGCATATGATGCTGATCAAATTAGTAACTTGTTGATCAAACTGGTGAAATAATGTTTCTTGGTAGAATGAGACGCAGTCTGGTAAGTTTGGTCCTACAATTGAGAAGGAGTTGCGGAGACTGGGGTAGTTCAAGGACATTATGGCAGAGTAGAGCCTCCCTCAACTTCATCATAGATGACTGAGAAGGCCGAGAGGGAGACCAAACGGTTGTACATGGACCAACGCAGCTGAGGAGAACATACCTTGAAATGGTTTGTTACTGTGCCAACTTTTGGCGATAGTGAATAAATACATATGTGATTCAGGTGTATTGTTTTTGCTCAGACCAATTTCGACTTCGTTGGTTGACTTTTTGTATGGTTGACCAGTTTGTGTCAAGGCATATAATCACGAGTTATCTCAATGATGAAAAGACTCATACGTCAATCGATGAACCACTGTTCAAAAGATTGAAGACAGTTGAGAAAGACTTGTATGAGGTGGAGTTGTGATAATCAACCATTGAACGCAGAGAGAACCCATCAATGTTGGGTTTTTCTTACTGCAGTATGCAAAACTGAGAATGTTTGAGCTATTCTATATTTTCTTTGACGTATAAGTTCTGTGATGTAAAAGAATTTGAAGAGTTGGAGACGAAGGCAGACTCGCCTTACTCAGCTGTTACTGATGAAATTTTTTAAGACTGTTTCCAGCCAGATAACAAAGCCACTTGGGAAAAATGGGAAAAATTAATACAGAGGTTTTTTCACGTCAGATGCAAATTCTAAATTCTTCCCTCGAATGTGTTGCAGTGCCCGCAAAATGCATAATAAACGGGACTTTTCAGAGAGAAATTTATATGTACAGAAATTCTATGTTTGTGTAGCAAAATTTATTGCTGCTATGACAACAAGTCAGAAAAATTCAAATTCATAAATAGAGCTTCGAAAAAACGAAATCTAGAAGATTCTGGAGACGGATTCATGTCGAAGTTAGGCAGAGAACTAAATGAAACAGAAGACAAACAGAGGCTTCAGAACTGTAAGTCATATGGTTGCTACATGAGCAGACAAAGAAAGGACATAGTTGTTTTTATCCAAAACCATTGAACTTATAGGATCTGATGCAATTTAATAAAGTTATAAGAAGTGATGCCATGGATTAAAATTATGTACGATGCAGTAATTTGTGATTTTTATACTTTCATTGTAATTTGTTTTTTTTTTCTCAAAATATGTTTTTTTGAAGTTTCATTAGCTTGCAGCTACATATAGCAGGAGTTGTTAGAACATCATATAAAATTAGCCCCAACTCAAACCAGATCAAACCTGGTCGTATTTTGCAATTTTGGACAAAAATTGAAAAAAAAAATCTAATTGGTTGCGCAAAAATTCTTACCATTGACTTAACATGATTCAGAAACTGAGTACAACAGCTTCATTCCAAAATCTACACGTAATTCACCTTTGATATTTACCAATCAGATAACGCGAGCCGAGATTTTTGCAAAAAAACCAGATATTTCTACACAAAAACCAAAGAAACACCATTTTTATTACCGTTTTCTTACCATTACACAAATCATGAAACCTTGCCAAATTTATTTCGTATATTAATTTATTGCAGACTCTACACCCAATATTAATGCTTAGCATGGCAGGCCGGAATTCTATAACGTATATTTACACAGAAGGTCTGCCATGCCCCCCCCCCCCCCCCCCACTTCTGCCCCAACATCTACACTTAGGGCCAGACTTTAAGTGATTTTTTATGTAGTCTTCGTCTATCCTCATTCATTTTGTTTCTTCCTAAATGTTTGTTGATCTTGTATACAACTTGGAGAACTTTCTTTTTTCTTCCTTTCTCTTTCTTTCTGTCTTTCTTTTTAAAATCTGAGACTGATTTTTAGATTTTTCTAAAAACGTTTATTTTGAAAAGGATTTTCTTAGCGTCTAAAACGTATCTATAAGCACGATATATTATCCAAATTTGGCCAAAACAGCCATTTTCAAGCCCTCATAGAATTTCAAATCTGCGCTCAGGATATCGATAATTTTCAGATGGTTTAGTAAACTTTCATCGTTAAATTTATCTAATAAAAACGACACATTTTGTCTCACTTTCTACAAAACTTGAAAAACAATTGTAAGTTCTATGACTAAATGTAAAAAATATTTGGCTCTTTTCCAATTGCGCAAAAAGCAACAGAACTTATTTATTTTGTAATATTCAGAAGATCTGGAAAAAAGCCAAAAATTTTCATACTTTTATTTTGTGATCTCTAGGCTTGTTGGGTAATAAGCTCGGCGCAATAAACCAACTCTTGCTAAGAATATCACATGCCATGCTAATGTGAGTAACGCAATAACAGCGTAAATTAGACAGGTGAAATAGTATCCCAAATGCTCGTTAAAGAATCCGCCGAAGATAACAGAGCCCAGTATCCTCCCAGAAGACATGACCACACTAAAACTACTCGATGCAAATGTTCGCACTTGTTCCAAACTTCCAGACCCCCGCCTTACAGCTTCATTTTGCATGATGAGGTAAAAAGGGTTAATGACACCATCGATGGAGATTCCGTTCACTACTAGCAGAATCACCGCCCAAGCTTTTGTTTCCAATTGAGGCACTAAGTATGGTAAGAACATTACGAATGCTGTGACTGGTGTCAGTATTTGGGAACAAATCAGGACAAAAACTCCGTAGCCCTGGTTCACTAATACACCAACTGTTGCACCTGCAAATAAATACTTTGAACAGTGACCTATTTTGGGGGGAAAAATCGCGCTTACTTAACAGTTAAAATATATTTTTTTAAAGAAACGAGTAGTTTTCCTCATTTTTGAATCGTTTCAAAAAATTATTGGATGCATACGTTCAATTAGTTAGCGGATGCGACGCGAATTCAGATTACGCTCAAGATACAAAGGGCACAATGTTTTTGCAATCTGATAATTTTCAAGCACAATCTTTTGCGAGAAAAATAGTTGAATAATTTCACATTTGAAGTACCGATTGTGGTTTAAATTCAGACGGCAACACTGTGGACTTAGTTTTTAGAGTTTATTATTAGAGAGTAAGATTGTCTGAGTGAATTAGTTAATGCAAGTAAACACATACACTCATATACGCTTAAAAACTGAGAATGAAATAGTTTTCTACCTGTGATTGTAGCCGCAAGTGCATTAGACGCGAATACGTATCCCATGCTTCCCAAGTCGATTCCGATGGCCTCGTGGAAATGAAGAGAATACGCGGCATCTCGGAAACCAGACATAAGAAACACGACCAACGAGGGTATCACAACACTCATAGTTGAAAAGGTGACAAAAAACTTCAGATAATGTTCAGATTCGTTGGGATGATTCGTTGGGCTGTAGCTTTTAGCTGCAGGTGGGAAAATGAGTATAGCTATGCACGAGAAGAGAGCCTCTAATCCACCTGCAACTAAAAATGGCGCACTATACCCGCCGAAAGGCACGAGTGCGCTCCCGATTATGGGTCCCGAAAACATTCCGGTACAAAAACAAGTCTGAATTATGCCTGTTAATAGACCAGGGTTGGTTAAAAACGTATACAAGTTTTTTATTCGATTAAAAAGTTTCAAACGTCGTGTACCTTTGAAAACCTTTACTGGAAGATTTTCATCCGTCGATGTATGAAATATGTTCATCTGGGATTTCGTGGAAAATTTCATTAATCTACTTTCCATGGCTTTCCTTCATTACTAAACATCAGGTTACAAGTTAAGCTGCAAACGGTACGTCTAACAGCCAAGATAAACATTGTTATATCGGCTTACTTTTAAAAAGATTCGACCCACTGATGTTTTAGGACGCAGCTAAAAAGGTGTTGTTCTGGAATTTTTTAAAACTAGATTTTTGCGACGACTTTGTGATGAATGCCAAATTGTTCGGAAAGAAACATTAATTAGCAGGCCCGTTTCCATTGACCAATCGGCTCGCAAAATATTCCATATCTTTAATCGTTTAGAAAAACTTTAGGTTTTTCGAGTCAAGCTACTGATTCAAACAAAGAGTGTTTGAAATAATTCAAACACGTTCCAGCTTAAACAGGTTGGCAAAATTTTTCTAGGCAAGCCAGCTGAATGATACCTTTTGAAACTTTGAAAACTTTTCCTTTTTATTACGATGAATTTCATCGAAAGAATTCAAAACTTATCCACAGCAAAAAACTCGTGGCGAAAACAATTTTCGAAAAACTCGAGGCGAAAAAAAAACAAATTTTATAAGCCTGCCATTTAAGCAGTGAAGTTTCTGATTTTGTTTGGAAATATATTATAGCGCGAACTATATCGGAAAACGTGATAAAATTTGAAGCAGGCCCGTTTCCATTGACCAATCGGCTCGCAAAATATTCCATATCTTTAATCGTTTTGCAAAACTTTAGGTTTTTCGAGTCGAGCAACTCACTCAAACAAAGAGTGTTTGAAATAATTCAAACACGTTCCAGCTTAAACAAGTTCGCAAAATTTTTCTAGGCAAGCCAGTCGAATGATACCTTTTGAAAAATTGAAAACTTTTCCTTTTTCTTACGATGAATTTCATCGAAAGAATTCAAAACTTATCCAGAGCAAGAAACACGTGGCGAAAACAATTTTCGAAAAACTCGTGGCAAAAACAATTTTCGAAAAACTCCTGGCGAAAAGAAAACAAATTTTATAAGCCTGCCATTTAAGCAGTGAAGTTTCTGATTTTGTTTAAAAATATATTATAGCGCGAACTATATCGGAAAAAAGGAAAAAATTTGAGGCAAGCCCGTTTCCATTGACCAATCTGCTCGCAAAATATTCCATATCTTTAATCGTGCATTTAATCGTGCATTCTTTCGAGTGCATTCTTTCGAGTCAAGCTGCTCATTCAAACAAAGATTGTTTGAAATAATTCAAACACTTTCCAGCTTAAACTGGTTAGGCAAGCTAGTCAAGCGTTCGAAAACTTATTCATGGCAAGCTAGTCAAGCGTTGAACCTTTAGAATTATTTCAAAGTGAATTGAGTTTCATCATTTTGAAGCGTTTCGCAGCAGCAAGCGATTGAACTTTGAAAGTCAGAACCAGAAATTGATTGTCAAAAACTTTGAAGTTTTTCAAAGCAAGCCATCCAAGCACTAGGATATTTGAGTTAATTGAAAAATTAGCTCGAGTCTTTTAGCCTATTTATGATCATGATCAAAAAAAATTTCGAAAAATTTTAACTTGTTTCCATCCTTGGATCGAGTCGCAAATATATCAGTTATTTCACTGAACGGATTGAGCAAAACAAGAAGAAAAGAAAATTTAGTTGAGCCATAACATGGATCATTTAGAGGAACATTTTCTAAGTGAGCTACTGAGCAACTCAATTCGCTTTCATAGTTTGAATCTTTTCGGAAAGCTTACCTTGTTTTCAAGCTTATGACAAAAATTTGAAGAGATTCAGATTGTTTTCATGGCTTGATGGCTTTTGGGCAGGCTACTGAAACATTTTTGGTAAGGCTACTGACCATGACCCACAAAGGCCTACCGTAATTAATTTAGTATGTTTCTCGCTATTAGGAAAAGTAACAAAAAAATCTATATCTTTTAAACTTATAAGACCAAAAAAAGTTGGCGCGCTTGTCATGGAGAGTTTGCCCGCTAGAATAGGCCAAGCAAACTCTAGCCAGCATCATGCATTTTCGGTCCCACTTTTGAAGAAAATTTGAAGAAAAACTAAAAAATAACAAATTTTTCTTCTTTAACTTTTAAAAAATTGAGATTCCTTAGGCCGTTTTTGTCTTCTAAGCATCCCGCTTCTCGAAAAAAAATGAGATTTTGATTTGCACCCCTGAACTACATCCTCATTATCAATCAACCACAGCTACAAAATTTTTTAGTAATATTAAATTTCGAATTGTTTTTTGAAGTTTATAGAAGTTTCGAAAGATTCGTAAAACCGTCAAAATCTTTTATACTACGAAGTTCCAAAAAATTACTTTTTCGCCGTATATAGGCCACCTTAAATTACAGCCCCGTTAACAAGCAATCAGTGGTCCAAAATTGAGGTTAAAAAACAATTTGAGACGTAATCTTTGGAATGTTTCTCAAAATTACTAGACAAATTGCATCGTCATCTGGCTTTTATATAAAAAAATTTTTCCCAGACTTTGTATAGAAAAAGCTTCTAAAATATCAGTGCCTTTACCTTGCTTTGCTCTGCCCATTTTCGCCGCGCGGTGCCCAGCCTTGCTACCCCTTCTAGCTTTGCCCTAACCTGCCTTGCTTTGCGCTACCCTGCTCTACCTTGCCTTGTATTACGCTGCCTGTTTTTCCTTACGCTGCCCTGCGCCTCCTTACCTTGCGCTACCCCGCCCCTCCTTGCGTTGTGCTGCCCTGTCTTGTCTTGTCATGCACTGTCCTGCTTTGCCGTACGCTGCCTTACTTTGCTCTGCTTTGTCTTGTGCTGCCTTGCCTTGTGCTCCCTTGCTTTACGCTGCCCTGCCTTGCCTAATGCTGTCCTGCCTTACCTTGTGCTGCCCAACCTTGCACTGCCTTGCACTTCCCCTCCTGGTATTGCCCCTCCTTGTCTTAAAAAAAGCTTCTCTCACCTTCATGACTTGCGCCTAAACCTTTTCCCTTACGTTAGCCATTATCCCCTATAAAATCGCTCGCTCAAACATTGCGCTCATAAAGTTTTTGGTGTTGCGTTTAAATAACAGATTTCTGGATTCAAAATAAGAAGTGACAAGAAGTGACTATCTGTCGTTCAGATTCGTTGACCGAAAAGGATATTGCCAACAATTTGGCATTAACTATAAAATAACCTGATTTAAAAAATTCCAACCCTGGATTAGACCAGCTAGTTCCGGAAAGCACCTCAAAGATATGGGTATGAACATAGCATACGTCATTGCAACACCAAAACCGTTAAGAGCTCTGGCGAAGATGCAAAGTGTGAAATAAACTCCAGGTCCAGAAACGAAATTGAGGAGTCCAAAAGTGGAGATGGTAGCGGAACAAAGCAGAGTTCCAGATATTGAGACGAATTTGGTGTTTGTAGGAGTAGTTAAACTTCCGACCAGGAATGAGAAGAAGAGACAAGATACGTCCAGTGATCCGGCTACGATTCCGATTTGAGACTGGGTCAAACCTTAAAACACATGCTAACCTAAAAACCTTAAAAAACAGACTTTAAAACATGCGTTGGCTCATAAGAAAAACGCAAGTTAGCGACTTTCCTATAAATTTTCATGGCTTTAGATTCGTCGTGAATTCCCGTAAATTGATTTTCTGAGCTCTCTCTCCGGAGACGTTTTTTGAACTTATTTGAAGTAGGAAGCGCAAATACAGAAATGATGTGCTCAAAACTTTACAAAAAGTACTACGAACAGAAAGTTTTGAGGATCTTGGAAATGAATCGTAAGAGAAGATTCAAAATATAAAATATTTCAACCAAATCTACCAAAACTCTCCTGTAATTTTCGGATTTGACATTTTATATTCATTTAAAGTAATTGTTTTGATTGGTATTGTCATCTTACGTTCTTTTTGTATTTGTGAAACTTGACTCTTAAGAAAAAATTTTATTCGCTCTTTCCTTTTCATAGTATTTTCGTCTAAAATGCCAATCTGTAAAAAAAATTGTCTGATTTCGTTTTTGTAGCATCCGTCTAATTTGCTTATCGTCTAATTTCGTAGGCCCCAAATATAACATATAATACATATTTACATAACATTATTCATCAAGATTAATACTGGCACAGTACCACATTTCCCGCTCAACCCGACCAATTTAACAATAGATAAAAGTTTTTACAACACAAAAGCAAATCGGAGCTTCGTACCATTTGCAATACAATAAAAACATACAAAAGATAAAAGACATAAGATGTCTCAAAAAATGAAAAATAAAAGAGAACTGTATTTTTCGTTTGCCTCGATAAAACATAAGTAGACGGCCAGCTAAAGATGAAGGTAGCTTGACATTGTTGGAGCTGGTTATACTGATGCGGGGGGATGGAGGGCTGGTTATATTGAATCGGATTATACCCAATAACTTAGTTGTTTCTCACAAAATAGGTCAGAAGAGTGAAGATTTTTGAAAAAGTGGAATTATAATTGTCTTTGAAAAAAAATAGTTATCGCTTTTGCAATAAAAGTGCTAGTAGCCGGTTTGTTCGATTGAACCCTTCATCTTAGCTTTGATTAGGTGTTCTCGGATTTGTTTAGGAAACTTCAAAAAACTTCTATTAAAGGGCCTTTCAATCAAAAAGTTGACTGTTCCAAGAGTCATAGCTTTTTGCAGAGTTTCTTGGACCTAGCCGCTTGTGCAGAAATGGTTCAAACAACAAGTTATTTCGTTCGAGCGCTAAGACTCAGATTTGGGTTGGTACTGTTTGAGGAAAATCAAACAAAGTAAACAAAACTGTATAAAACCTAAAATTGATTTTTTCGAAAGTCGTAAACTATTTTATAAGCTAACTGTGCGTGTTTAGTTATGCAGGGGAGCTTGCCACAACCCATAATACCCATTGAACCTAAAATTTAAGATTTAGGAGGGTAGTTATCGAGAAAACTTGAAAAGTTTCCAAGAAACAGTTAATCAATCGAAAATTTGACTTTTCCGAGAATCATCGCCTTTTGTGTAAGGAATTTTGGTCACAACCACTTGTGCAGAAATGTACACAAACCGTTATTTCGCTGGAGCAAAATGAGTTTTTTGAAGGCCGTTAACTTTTGTGTGAAAAGTGTGCGTGGTTGATTATGCAGGGGAGCTTCCCACAACCCGTTCTTTCCATTGGACACAAATTCTCAGATTTAGGAGAGTAGTTATCGAGTATAGTCAGAAACTTTCCACTTTCCAAAAAATGGTCAAACAATTTTAAAAAAACTGAGTTTCGCGAGAATCATAGCGTTTTGTGTAAAAAACAAAGGCAGATCCGCTAATACATGGGAGTTTTCCAAATTGCGTTCTCTCCATTGAATCCAAAGATTCATACATGGGAGTTTAGTTCTCGAAAAATCAAAAAGATTCAAACAGTCAAAAATCAAAATCCGTTTTTTTAACCAATAATCATAGTTTTTGTCCAAAAAAACTTGAGCAAACCAGCTTATACAGAAAAAATTTACTGGTTTGAGTGTGTTTTTGAAAAAGTCAAATATTTTCAAAAATTCATGAAAAACCAAAAAATGATCGACAAAAAGCAGCAGTTAAAAAAAAATTAGCCAAAACGCATAAATCACAACCTTGACACCTGGTAATTCATGCTAAATTACAGATGATTGAAGAAAGCATACAATATTTTAAGCAGAACTGTCATAACAGGGAACCAATTTTTAGAAAACAAAAACATTTTTTAACAAAAAAATACAAACTAACAAAATCGAGACAAAACCATACACTGCAAAAACAGTACTCTATTATGCTTACACCTAGTTGTATAAAAAAATTTTCCTGTTAAATTAAATAATTGCTCACAAACTGTCAAAAAAACTACAGGACAATATTTTTTGAAGAAAAAAAATGTTTATGAGGTACATCTGAAATTTCAAAAAATTTTTTTGTATCTGTATGCTTTCTAATGCATTTTAAGTTCCGGAGATTTAACAGTTTTGCGCACAATTGTCATAATAGCTCACTATTAATACAAGCTTTCTTAAATAGCAAAAATTGACCATCAATTACAAAACAAAAACTTTTTTCTGATATTTGACTTTCTCATGGAGTTCAAAATTGAAAAAACAACAGTTTTCATTCATAACATGAAAAGATCTTAAGATAAACCAATTTTCCGAAAAAAAAAGTTTTTTTTTTCACGAATAACGGTTTGTTTCAAGAGATAATTTCACAATTTATTAGCAAATTTGTTACAAATCAGCTCTCAAAATAATTGTGGTTTATGAGCTCTATCAGGTAGGAAAAAAATTGTCGAAAATCACTGGTCGGAAAAAATTATTAATTGAGAGCTTCGTTAACAAATTTCCTTAACTATGACACAAATTTTGATGAAAAAGCTATCTAATAAACTCTAATTTTGGAGTACACAAAATGGAAAAAAAATTATTTTAGAGTATAGCGCAGTGAGCATTACAATTAGTGTAACCAGTTTTTTCTAGCCTGGTATTATGATTTGTTTTTTTTTTCTGGGCAACCACAAAAACTGTAAAAAACAACCGTCTATCCAAACGCAGCCCTACATCTGAAGCACTTGCAAACATGTCAAACTCAAAAACGCCCACTGAATCCAAAATAAAAACAATTCGTTTGCCGGAACGACAATTTCTGTTAACATTTTTTTTACAAAAGTTATCGAGGACCATCGAGAAAGAATAAATATTGATATAACATGGTTTTAAAAATCCAGGATTTCATCAGTTTAGGATAATTTTATTATAATGTGCTGCATATATCTCAATCAGCCCAATTTTTTAAAAAAATTTTGCTCGAGCAGGTAACGGTGGAATGTCAACTTTAAAAAGCCGTACTAACCTAGCAGCTTTTTTTCAGCAAAAGCTTTTCATTTCATTGGTTAGCTTAGGGTTTAAAATGCCGACAGTAAGGTCAGAAAGGGTATTTGATCAGATTGTGGCTTGATTGTATAGAAAAAATATATGCAATTTTTCCCTTGAAAACTTCCTGCAAATTTAAATCCTTTGGAAGTTGAAACGAAAACTGGCCCCTAATGAAAAAAAAACAGAGCAAAAAAATTTTACTTCACTGGTCTTTGATTCTCCCCATAAATTTCGAGGCAATAAATACTCATTATTCAATTTTTTTTATATTTGTAGGAAAGAATTCTTATCTTAGAATTTTTCTGATAAGTAAAATTTCCTAGAAAACATTTCTTCCTAGTTTAATTAAAACAATTTTTTTCCCGATGCAGGTACAGTTTTCAGCAGCATTTGCGAAGTCATAAAACTATTTGGAATTATTTAAAGAAAAGTTGTAAGAGTTGTGGGAGGAAAAAATCAAATCACTAATAATTAATTAGGAGCGTTTCATTTATTTTGATATACTTTCAATTATTTTGAAAAATCACCTTTCAAAATTTTGTGAGAAACAAGTTGTAAGATAGGAGACTTTTCCTACAAATCTTGTAGGGGGTTCTAAGATAGATGAATTTTTGTAGGATGGTCAAACCGGGCTTTCTGGCGTTTCAAGTCTGTTACCGTGTTTTTTGGCCTCTGGGGGAAAGAAGGGGCCGGGGAGTGACATGCAGACGCCCTCAAACGCAGCCAAAATAGCCACAACTGCAATAACTGCTATCCTTCTGGCAAGAGACAAATCTTGTTCATTGCTATCCCTCTTTTTCGCACCATTCAAAGGCTCAGTTTCATCCGAGCAGTCTGTTGCTGTCATGTCTTTCGATAAAGTAGCAGCTCCCTCCAAATCTGTGAATGGTTGTGGTTCTCCTCGCATCCGGAGTACTTCACAAATCGTCTGAATCCACGAGAAAAAAAAACGTGTTTGTGAGATGATTGAAATTTTTTATAGAAAACGTGTACGCTTTTAATACGCCTTGTTGCTTTATGGTAATTTGAAAACTTTATTATTTACAGATGAGAAGTCAAAATTCTTTCTTTTATTTTATGAGTTTCTTTGATTTTATGAGGACAACTTTTATCGTACAGTTTGCTGAGGCTGAACTAAATATCTGACGCTGGCGATTCTGAATTGTTTAAGTTCAGCATGCTTCGAAGACACTTATTTTAGTCAGTTTTAAGTAATGACCTAAGCATTGAAAAAAAAAAATTTCATAAAAAAAGACATGTTGGATATCTGCATTTTAATCTTACGTTAAGTTCTTTTTATCAATGCTTAGGTCATTACTTAAAACTGGCTAAAATATGTGTCTTCGCAGCTTGCTTAACTTAAACAATTCAGAATCGCCAGCGTCAGAGATTTAGTTCAGACTTAGCAAAATGTACGATGAAAGTTGGTGAAAGCTTTCGTTTGGGATTTCCTACCAAGATCTCATAAATTTACAAAATCCAAACCAATTGTCCGACTTTTCTGCCTGTGACAGACTGTTTTTCTTAGAATAAACAAAGGCTCTAAACTCAGATATTTTCGGTGGTGTTTTTGCTGACAACGTGCTGCCTGAGATATCAAGCTTAAGTCAAATTATTCGATAACTTTACATAACAAAACTTTATTGTCAGTGTCAGCAAAATTAAAACCAAGACTGCTTCTACATCAGTGCAAATCCCAGAATGTTCCGACTGCCTCTTAGGCGGTATATATAAGTTTTTGGTTAGAAAAAAAACATTAAAAACCATAAAATTATCATGATTGAAATGTTCGATGTTGAAGGCTAACTTTTTCCCCAATTTGCTTTTTGCAATTTTTTGCTGGTATACGATCTTGGGGGAAAACTTTGGAGTCCAGTCATAATTTGGGGCTTGCAATTACTGATTCTCGCTTTCAATTGCTTTCAATTGCTGATACCAAGACGGGGAATTTTTTTACACCAAAGATATATATTTTTTACATGTTTGTGGGTTTCATTTCATATTTGATTTTGGTTTCTGAACTGTGCAAACTTTGTTGTGGGTTCCGCACATTCGTCCGTTTTTGGACCAATTGTGAGCGATACAATGTGTTAACTATTTGTTTCATAGATTTGAAAACAGCAAAAAAGTTTAAAGAATTAAGGACAGTGTTACGGATTCCACAAAAATTATTTTTTTTCACACTGTTGCGGAATCCTCTTAAAATTCACAAACTACACAATTTTTTCTCCCAATGGTGACTGGACATATGAGAAGCTAATTTTAGCAATTTTTCTAGACCACTGATTGGTCACGCGTCGGGTCTCCCTCTGCGGCTCACAACCTCTGACGAAGAGTGCTAGAATAATTGACAAAAACGTCTAGAAAGAGCTTTTCTGAATCAAAATTTCAAGTATTTTGAAAGCTAATGTTTTTCTACATTTTCGTTATTTTTTTTCAGCCTGCCCAACATGCGTTGTGTGCATAGAATCTGTAATTTGCTTCATTTTTCTCACAGGCCTTCTCAATAGTGGCTCCACGACAACCAACTGACCCTTTTTTTGAACATGATGACTTTGTTATGTTCATGCAGTAACATACATGTATACCCAAGTTTGGAGAGAAATTTACTTTTAGAGACTTGGCCTTTTTATAGTTCTCTTAAACATATTTGTTTGCTGAAACCATCAGTCGACTTCAGATCCGGAACTAATTAGCTGCAACGCTCCACGAACATACTCTTTAACATTTCAATTTTCTTTAAGTGAAAATTTCATGAACGCAGTGAAGTTTTTTGGCGCCTCCTACTAACATGACGACCTTTTGAGAAGGCTTAAAATCGGTCTCGGCTATCTTCTGGGTCTCTTTGCTATAGCAAATTACATATTAGGTTTCCGACAGGGACGGATTTAGGGGGAGGGGGGGAAGCCCCCATCTCAGGGATTCGACCCCCTGCCGACCCAAAGGGTCCCCCCTTTGTACTATTTTGAGATATCCATTTTTGGCGATGGACCCCAAAAATTTTCTAAAGGCGCTTTTGGCGCCAATATATACTAGTTGTGAAAAATTTTTTGAAAGTCCGCCCCCCTCGAGAAAACCCTAGATCCGCCCCCTGGTTTCCGACCAAAATTTAGCTCGAAAAACGAAAATAAAATTTTATATCGCTATATTCTCCAGTCAAATTTCATTTTATGATTATAAATTTTTTTCAGCGTTGATACAGCGAGCTTGCCAAAACACGATTGATTCCCTACTAACTAAAAAATGTTTGAAGCTGCGTTTATCAAAAAGAGGTGACTTCAACTTACCATAAACTTTTGGGATACTCTTCAAACGGATTGTCAGAAAACTCTCAAGCCCTGTTGCGGTTTTTTCTAATCATTGTTGCCAAAATTAAAAAAAGCTTTCATGCGTTTATTTCGTTTATTTGCACTCTTCACGGCCCCATGTTTTCCAGCAAACCGGCGAAGCCCAGCTGATTTTTTTGTACTGTAGTTTCAGAAGTAGTCTAAGATGATTATTGTTCCAAGCATCTGTTTTAGTTTTTTTCTTTTTGTTTTCCACGCAAAATCAGGTACGCCCGCCAGCGGATTTAGGAGGCGAAAACGAACGCCCCTCTCCACCCACGCTCAGGGGTCCCCCTTTGCAATATTTTGAGACATTAATTTTGCAAAGTGCCTGTTTTTATAAAATTTTGCCTGCCGCGCACAAAATTTGGTTAAAATGGGGTCTTTATACTGAATTGAGAGAGCTCAGAAAATCAAATTGGTTGACGTAAAAAAAACGTTTTACATGAGTTGCTTTAGTGTACTTTGGGTGTTTTAGCGCCTTTTTGCAATCAAAGTTTTCAAAAATTCAAAAAACTGCGAAATGTTGAAAAAAAATTGTAGAAGTTTTTTTTTAATTTTTTTTTCCGTTTTTCAAGTAGTTTTTCTACAAAAACTGTTTTTCAGTTTTCTTATTTCACTATGACTATCGAATATACCTGATCTCCCGTTTTTTGTTCAGCTGTTTTCTTTTACAATAAAAGAATGAGAATTTGAAAACATAAGCTAGTTGAGTTCTTTTTTAAAATATACAAAAATCTCTGCAAGCAAAAAGTCCGACAACAATTCCATTACTTAAGCTTTGCGCGACCCATGTTGCGACTTTGCGCGACCCATGTTGCAACTTTTTACAGTCTTGCAAGCAAAAAAAAATTTCCGACAAAAATCAGTTTCTCTCTAATTCTGCTCATCATTCGACCCTATGCAATTCATGAGTGACCCATTTCGACCAACGATTTAACCCCGTTCGACCCATGGTTTGACCTCGGTCGACCCATGATTTGACCCTGTTCGACTTATGGTTCGACCCTGTTTGACCCATGATTCGAGTATTTTTTGCAGATGTGACAATTTTTTCTGAGAAAACTGAGTTACAAATTCAGACCGTTGAAATTTTCTGATTTTGTCGAACAGGAGTTTTTTACCCTCAAAATTACAAATGACTCAGCCAATACAACACAGATCAAAAGCGTTTAATGATAAAAAAAAGTGAGAAAAAAATATAATCATTATACAATCATCGTTATATAATTGATATTTGAAAAAATTATTATTTAATTTTAAAAAGTGTTACTGCTCAAAATGGATTACACCTATTTACCAACCAAATAAAGGTAGTTTTATTCGACTTATTACGAAATTGAGCATGCCTTGAAATGTACAGTTCCTAAAATATCGACCATTTTTTGAAAAAAAGTATTTACAGGAACAAAGTCTAGTACCCGATTGCGATACTCTTGCTCATCGCAAGGATAATTATTTTGAATCAAATTTGAAAACTGACAATATTTTGAAAAAATCTAAATCAAGAATGAAATTTTTTTTCGATAATTTTTGAATAACTGGAGAACAATTTCGTGTTTCAGATTAGTTCAGCAAAAAAAAAACAAAGCATTAATGCAGCAGTGAAATTTAGTGGAAAAAAAACTTCGCATGGCATTGAACAGATTTTTTCAACTATTAGCAGCTCGCAGAAATTGGTTGTATATGACTAGATAACTGCTTTTAATTAAATTGATTGACCGCTGAGCGGCAAAAACTGTTCCTAGCGATGCTCTACAGCAACTGTAGTTTCTTTTTGATGCTTTCTTGAAAAATGCAGGCAGCAAATTGTGCTGAGCCGGGCGGTTGTACGCAAGCGCTGTCCAAAACTGAATAAAGATATCAGCACATATGCGAAGCTGCACTTCGCAAACACATGCGAGAAAACCGCAAAAATTAGCTCAAAAAAGTGAAAAGGAATAGGTAAGGACCTTGACACAATAAAGTTTTGATGTGCTGGAAACGAACCGCCGACTTGGAGCTAGTGGTTCTTACGACCCCTCAGCCAAACACAAGCCACCAATGAAGCTGAGGAAACGGGGGTCATTAAATTGCCAAGGCTATGCAGTGAAATTGTCACCAAATTAGCAGTCAATTTTGATTTAAAAAAATAGAAAAAATATGCGAATTATTGATATAAAACAACGCTCGCTAACTCATTTATATAATAACAACGTGGTCATTCTTGTGTCTTAAAAATACAATGACAATCTTGATTTGTTTTTTTTTCTAATCAAGTAAAATAATCATGTAAAATAATTAGCCTTGAAAAATATTTATGTGTCACAGCAGAACCATCTGAAGGGGAAGGGGGATGTCATCCATTTCGCCGTAGCCGGTCCCGCCTTGAGGTTGACACTAGGACCCCTCTAACCGTGACCGAAGTTGGTTGCGAACGCACGATCTTCTTGTTGAGAGACATTTGCCTTACCCCACTCGGCCACGGCCGCTCAGGTTCATTTTAACTCCTCAAGTAATGTGACGATTCAAAAGCCATACTGTTTCTGGTAAAATAACACAAAGGCGAAGCTAGCTTCGCACCACTTTCGATATAAAACAAGAAAGTCAAAAAAAAATCAAAAATGTCAAAAAGCTAGATCTATCAAATTGAAAAAGGCTAATTTTGAAGCAAAAACATGCCAAAACAACGGAATGTGGAATTAGCGAGCGATAACGAAGCCGAAAAATTACCAAGCGTTAACAAAATCGATAAAACCTTTAAGACGAAAAAAAAAAAATTTAAGAGAGTTAAAAAATTACTAAGTCCCCAAAACCGTGAGAACAAACAAACACGAAACTTTGGTCGCTCGTCAAATGATACGATATGAGTCCACTAAGCCAATAGACTACAGAACATTACGTATGAAGTAAAAAAAAATCGAAAAAGAAATCATAGAAATTAAGACTAATAAAAAGTTATTTAGTCCCCCTCACCTTCAAACTCACAAACATAAAAACTTTTTTCGCTCGTCGAAAGACGCAATGTGAGGCCATAACGCCGCTTTAATCTAGGCCGAAACCTATCAAGCACAAAAAAAAGGAAACGAAAAAACCAAGCCGAAAAAATTGTTGTCATGAAAAACTATAAAATCTATCAGGTTTTTTAAGCATTATGTTCGATCCAAAGAAGAGCATGAACACTTGCTTCTCTTGAAACGAATCAAAATTAGGCCACTGAGCCGATAAAAAATAAACTGGAATCATTCGAGCAAAAAAAGTTTTTCAGCGAAAAAAAAAAGAAAATATACCAACAAAATTACAAACAGCAGAAGTAAACAAAAACACATCAAGCAACTAATGTTTGCATACATAATATTAGAATATATATAATTCTAAGATGTGGCAACTAAGCCGACAAAACATAAGCAGACAAATAATAAGCAGACAAATAATAAGCCGTTAACTTTTTTGAAACGGAAAATTTTTCGTTTGAAAAAAAAAAAACAGGGTGCTGTCAGATTCAAACCCAAGATCTTTTTCAGTCCCAAGCGTATTCGCTACCTACAGACCAAAAGTGCCAGAGACGCAAAAAAATTTGAACTTATTATGAGCTGAAGTTAAATGTACTATTCTTAATTATGACCATTCTGTGAAAAGCTATATACAGGGGAAAAAAGTCTAGTACCCGATTGCAATACCCTTGGTTATCGCATGGGTAATTATATTGAAAACTATTCAATGGCTTAATTTCAGGCCAGTTCCGCAAATTTCATTTCTAGACATGCGGAAGGGTTGAGATAGAAACCAAGTTTCAACATTTAAATTTAATTTCAAGCTCACATGGCATTCCGGTTTCCAAAAATCGAGGACAAAAGAAGACCTTTCATTTTGAGTTTTTGCCTCTCTTTTTCTCTGACTTAACTGAGGTCAATTTAGTTATTCTGAGATTCAGTTTTTCATTCAAAGGCATTAGTTTCACCAAAATTGTGTGTTTCTTGCTGAAGCTTTCATCTTTGCACCATTGTAGTAGCTTCTGATCTGGCAATTCTTTCAATTGGGAGGCTAAAATGACTGCAAACTCGTTCCTGCACAGATGTTCTTCAGCTAGCAGTCCTTTCATGATTGAAAAGCTTAAGAACGCTTGTGGAAAACTGTCATCTTCTGCGTAGAGACTGGCAAGTTTCTGCAAAAGTTTCGTTTTGACTGAAACATTTACTGGGGATTAAAATAGAACAAAAAATTCAAATATTATATTTATTTAATAATTACAATTTTTTCTAGTGCAAAAAAAATTGGGAATTCACTGTTACCAATTGCGTCGACAAATGAGCTCTTTAAGAATGCAGACACCAAGTGAAAATTGGCCTTCTCTTCAAAAGCAGCTGCATTTCCATCAAGTGCATTAATCAAGTATTCTTGCACTTTGGTTTGAACAGTTTGTGCGCACTCCTTGTACCTCACGTCTTTCGGCTTCTTACTGTTTTCATTATCGTCTCCAAGGGCCAATAAATTCGTAACTTCCACGTTGAACAGAAGTCCATAACGCGGGTAAATTGCATGTATAATACACCTGAGACCGAAATTATTTTTAACAACTTTGTCAAAATCTTTAATGAGAGGTTGCAAAACTGTCGTGTTGATCAGTTTAGTATCGTCTACACAGTCTAGAATTGCACAAATAATAAGGTATGCCGTTTCGTGTTGACTCGTCTCTATTATTTTCTCCTTGAACATCTTCAGAATCGCCTTGCGGTCTTTCGTGTCTGAGTACCACAGTGCGTAGAGAACCACCTGAAATAATTTGAAATGTTACGCAACCGAGTTCCCAACGACAATGATTACATTTAAGAGTATTCGATCATTCGCAATTGTGCGAAATTATAATCAAATTCAAATATTTTCATCACTCGATTTCAGCCAAATTAATTGAGTTTGAAACTAAACAAGAAAAAAGTTGAAATGAATAACGCATTTGTTATAGTCGGAAAACAATGAAAGATTAATTGTTCCGACCATTGAAAATGGGGAGTAATTTTGTATTCGGGAATTTTAGTTTTTTTCTTTTTTTGTTTTCCACGCAAAATCAGGTACCACAAATAATCTGGACTGAGTTGAGTGATACATCATATTACAGCCCTTTCAGTAATGATTCGAATCACATTAAAAAATGCACAAAATTTTTTTGTAGTGTCGAGAAAGACCGGTTTGAAACCGGCGAAAACTTAGTTTCAGTCGAGTAAAAGTGATTTTTGGATAATTTATGAGTTTTTCTTTTCATTCTAATAACATTTTTTGTTTTTCTAATCATTTTTCTAACAAAACTGTTGCCTAATTTGCCTGTTCTACTATGACTGACAAATATGTCTAAGTTGTAATTTTTCGTTCAGATTTTTTCTATCACACCACGTTGAAAAAAAAGATTGAATCACACCACTCATTTGAATAGCTTTTTTTTGTATTTTTACGACTATGTTCGAAACATTCTGTGCTATTTGCACAGTGAACAGCTATCATTGCTTAATTCTTCTACTGTTTCTAAAATTGATATTAAAAGGCCGCAATTTCTTCTACAATATTTAGTTTATTGAACTGACTTTGGCGCCATTGGGCGTGTGTGCCATTTGGATGAGCCAGTCCCTCAACAGCGGCACAATCTCTGCCCCAATCACCCCTCTGCCCCCCTGCTGGGTATCCCGGTGGAGCACTGTGAAGTACTCCAGGATGATCTTGTGGGCGAAGGAGTGTCTGACTGCGGAAGTTGAGATGCACTTGAGCACAAATGCTTTAACTGATGTCAGCACTGGCGATCGCAGGTTGGGACTCTTTTCCAGCAGCATCTGAAACATGGTTGGACAATGTTCTTAAACTGTTGGAAATATCCTTTTCGGTCAACGAACCTGAACTAAGTTAACTGCGCTAAAACTTCAATATACCGCCGGAAACCAATTTGCTACTCACTTCAGCTCCTTGAAACTATGTAAAAAAAAACAAATGAATCTGTTTTTTAAATGCACCTGTCTTTTGACAATTAAGTTCCTCAATGTTACCAATATTGCCAACAATTAGGCATTAATTAGAGTCAAAATGAGATTAAATAAGACGACCACTGCTTCATCAATACAAATACTTCATACTTAATCGTATCCAGTAACTTCTTACAGACTTGGACGTACACTTCTCCAATGAAATTGATCAAGAACAAAAATTGGTTACTTTTCAGAGATTCGCTACTCAGGAGAGGCTAAAAACACAAGTCTTAACACATGCCGTAAGCACAAACAGCATCCTCTGGTATAAGATCCGACGAACCTGTAGACTCTTAATCTGCATAGTTCGATCCTCGCCCTCTCTCTCGCCTCTTTTGCCCCCCTGCCCCATCTCTTTCTCCTCTCTCTCCTTCTCCTCCTCGGCCGCCTTCATGACAAAGTAGCGACTGTACACTTCGTGTTGCATGGCCGTCCTCTCATTCTGATTGGCGTGGCAGTTGTACAACTCCTCCACAACCTCATTGGCGAAGCAGTGGACAAACATTTCCTTCACTTTGTTCTGAAGCGATGAGATCAGTTTCACATTTTGGGATTTGCTGTTGTGACGGATGAGGGCCAGCGCAACGTGTTTCCCATATCTCGATTTGGCTGAGAATAAAATCAAGATAAAACATCGAAAACACTCAAATTTTTCTTGGAAGATCCATACTTTTTAAGGGTAATTATGAAACTCCAAACCAAAGACAAACGTCTCTATTTTAAGCAATTTGTCTTTTGTATTAATTGTTCCATATTCATTTTGACTCTTTTATAACCTCCCTCATTTTGCAAACTTTCCATTTTTGTAATACTTCTGCACGCTATTTATCGTAACGGTTGAGATTTTTCGCTACTAGGTATGAAGAAAAAATGTGTTCGAATGATGAATTTGTTCCCCGTGCAAAACTTCATAATTTTCTGGCAATTTTAAACGGTTTTTCAAAATTAAAACTCAAATTTGAGGGCAGTAAAATTTTCTGGGAGTGAAAAAGAGCCTAAACTTTTAAGCAAACGCTTATGTCTTTTTTAAAAAAAAACAATATACAATTGGAAAAGACAAAATGAACTCAAGCAGACAGAAAAAATGTTTCGATTTTATAAGCCAACATGAACTTAGGCATACTTTTAAACACATAGGCGAAGCGGAGCTTCGAATCAATTGAGATACCACAATAATAGCATTGCCAGCTAGCAGACAGGAACGGAAAAGAAGGCCACAAAGTCCACAGAAAAAATTTCCAAATATTATCTGGAATGATGTTTTGTTTGCGGAAAACGCGTCCAGAAACACATTCGATAGCGTTTAATGAAAATTCGAAAAAAAATTATCGAGCAAAAACAAAAATAGTTGTCATGAAAAACTTGGAACAATAAATTTTAAGGGATTGTTTGAGTGGTGGCGGAACTGATGCATGGCTCCTTCCATGGATGACTGGTTGGTTGGATGGCTAGATAGAAGGATGGATGGATCGATGACTGAAAGCATGGTTGGCTTGGTTAACAAGATGGATGGATGGCTCGATATATGCATGGCTTGATAAATGGATGGCTACTTGGATGAATCCCTTGATGAAAAAGGCTTGATCGATGGGTTTTTGGTTTGGTGGATAGATTGCTAATTGTCAGGATAGCTAAATTAAGGAATGGCTTGTTGAATGAATGGATGGCTGATTGGATCTGAGAATAACGAAAGGGTTAGACCAGTCAAACTTAGCGGCCACTCCTGCAGCCTTTGTGGGTAACTTCACATCACACCGCCGTAGGGTAGAAACTTTCGATGATTGAAAAAAAATCTGAGCATTTTTTAAACAATTTTCTAAAAAAACGTCATATCTCGAAAAGAAAAAATTATTTATCCAATTATAGTATGCGAGCCATATCTGCAATTGTTGACATCACACCACCACAATGTCGACAAATTCAAACTTTGCAAAGTTTTTTTTCAAGTTTGAAATATTCAACTTTTTAGTCCTGAAAAATTGTATAAACGCCATATCTCAGGGTATAACGGCGTTAAGCAGTAACTTCTGGAGGCAAAACTGGCCACCATTTGAAAGCACCCAGACAGCTCCAAATTGTAGGATTGAGAACTTCAAAATTTGTGAAAATTTTGAAACCTAATTTTTGTGAAACCTTTTTTAAAAAAATTATAAAAAACGTCGAACCCGGGAGCTTATAGAATTTGAGCAGTCATATTTGGAGTCATGAATTGCAGTCCATTAGAGTTTTTTGACAAAACCCCACTATAAGGTTACGAGTCACAATTTTTCAAGTGTTTTATTTTTTAAAACTCAAAAACAAAACATAAAAAACGTCATATCTCTGAAATTAAGAGGATTTGAGCAGGTATATTAGGAGGCAAGATTTGCAACACCTGAGTGCACACCAGCAGCACAACACTATGGGGTTGAGATTACCCATTTTTGAGAAGATCGCAAGAAACGGCATAGTTCTAAAACTAGAAAAGATTTAGGTATTCATTTTGCAATCCCTGAAACAACCCTGACAGAACCCCACCATGAGGTAACTCATTTCAAACTTGCTGAAATAAAAGCTGAAACGAAGATTGCCCGTTACATGTGTAGAGAGATGAATCCAACTTTAAATTACACTACACTGGGCTGCGCTGCGCTACGCTGCACTCCTCCACTCCCATCCTGGCGTACTTGCTATAGACTTGGGCCTTTCCATCGGCCTGGCTTATAGCTTAGATATTGAATATGTAGATTAAACGTGCAAAATTTTTTCGTTAAACATGCAAAATTGAGAAAGCTTAAACATGGGGAGATAGCACTCAGGCACATTTAAATGAAGTATAGACTGGTTAATTATTCCCCCATAGACTTTTTCGAAGATTGAAGAGAAAGGTGTAAAATGGAAAAAGACTTGTCTATTAAAACCCTAGTCCCTTTTGTGAAAACCAATAGAAGTTACTGAAAAATACTTCAAAAAAGTGAAAAAAAATTCCATAACAATGAAATTTCAACAAACCGAGTGGTAAACAAACAACCAAATTAAAAAAAGCGGAGAGCGCAGAAATTATGTTTCACCTGGAAAAGACCCAAAATTAGGTCACTAAACCGATAAAGAATAGGGCGAAATAATTTGGGCCGAAGCAGACTTTTAAGCGAAAAAAAAACAACGCAAATACAAAGTCATGAAGGCAAAAAAATTACAAAATAAAGGAGTAAATCAAACACGAAGAGTAATATTAACAAAAAAAGCGCGCAGCAAAAAAAAACGATTTCAGGATGTGAAAACTAAGCCGACAAAAGATAAGCTGACAAATTATTGTTCGACAGTTTTTTTTTAAAACAGAATATCTCCCGTGTGAAAAAAACAGGTCCTGGTCTGATTCAAACCCGGGACCATTGCCATTCCAGGCGTATTTGTAACCTTCAGGCTAAGTAGGCGGGGAACGCTGAGAAATTTGAATACATTCTGAATAAACAAGGTACTACTAAAGATGAGTCCAGAAGAGTCCTGTGAACAAAGTTTTTTACGAGGGGAAAGTTAAGTACCCGATTGCAATATCCTTGCTTGTCGCAAGGGTAAAAAGAAAACAAAAATCAACACAGCCTTTATAATTGTCTTCACTACGTTCTGTGATATTTAAAAATCATCTAAAAATAGATTGAATAAGAAAGCAAATTACCTAAACTCTCAAACGAAGGGTACAACACTGAAAAGACTTTGGCCTTCAGATCCGGTTTGGCGAATCTGTAGGCCCAGCAAATTACTCTGCAAGTGTCGTGTGAATGACACAACTGCAGCAGTTTCTCATCCGACAACTTATTCAGAATCTTTTCACTCAGCTTGGCTTGTTTCTCCTTACTGTTCTCTGCTCTTAACTCCTCCCACACTTTTTTGATATCCACCACGTCTTCATAATGAGGTCTTTTCTTTTCTCTCAGCTTCCTTTTCTGCTTTTTGGTTAGTTTTTCCAAAGCTTCTCTACCACTTTTTTGCACTGTGGATGAATTTTTCCAAGAACTTTTGTCAAAATCTGAAGATTTTTTCCATGATGTTTTGTCAACTGTCTCACTCAGTGAACTTGAAGATGCTTTCTCCTCTCCAAACTTATGTGAGTAGTGGTAACGAACTTTCGAATCGCTGTCAGTTCCATTTTGCGCTGTTTCCAGCTTAGTCACAATTGGGTTGGATGTTTTGATTTGACGCAAGTTGACATTGCCAGTCTTTCCAGCTTTTTTCAGTTTGGAGAAATCTCTGCTGGACAGATTCTTGCCCAGGGAGGCCGAGTGAGACAGTTTGGATTTCTTGAGTGAGCTGGCGGCCGAAGAACTTTCTCCTACCTTCCACTCAGCTGGCCGCTTATTTACTACAGTCATAACTGAAAAACAAAATACATTTCTTTCGAAGCTTGAGTAACAAACATGGTAAACAGCTCACATGCTAAGCAAACAAATTAAAAACAAACACGAAAAAACAGCTTGAACATTGGAAACAACTTTGAGTTTGGCATTAGGTAGCTTTCGAAATAATTATTAACACAGAGGCGAAGCGGAGCTTCGCATATTTTGCGATACAGCGCAAGAGAAGCATAGCAAGCTAGCGAATAAAAAAGACGAGCATAAAAAAATCGAAAATCAAGTATTTTTGGGGAAAAATGAAAATCATTTCAGAAAAGAGTCGTAAAACCCAATCACCTCAAGTTTCAGAACTTTGAAATCCTGCAACACAAACTACTTGATCTTTTCACAGCAAAATCAATCATATTTTGCACTTGAATTGACACAATACGGTAACTACACCCATTAAAACAGGTGGAAACCGACTAGGCCGAATAAAGCTTTTAAGCAAGGAAAATTTACAACGTCAGGGCTATTAACTTTAAAAATTCCAGGAGTAAAACAAAAACACTTGAATCTACATTGAAAAATTCTGCCAGCACAAGAAAATTCCATATAGGGCAACAAGGCCTACAAATGAGCAGACAATTCATTTTTCTCGCGACAATTCAAAACAATTCAATTTAAATATACTGAGTAAAACAAGTTCCCGCCGGGACTTAAACCCCAGACCATAGGGTACATAAGACACCGCGTTACCTCTAGGCCAAGTGGGAAGGATTTTTGATTTTTCCAAGTTTCGCTAAAGCAACTTCACATTTTCTTACAGATTTTCATTCTTTACACTTGCTCTTGCAAGTTGGAAGAATGAAAAAAATCATGAACGATGACTTGATATGAACTTTACTCAATTCTTCAAAAATTAAATGATCTGATTTTTACTCAGTTTTACTCCTCTTAGATCAAAAGTTTTCTAGGAAGAAACTTTATTAGTTACAAGCATTCAGAACTAAAATTTTGCAAGACAATTTCTCAGCTCAAAACGCAAAGATCCATTCAGGTCGATATCAGTCATTGGGTAAGGTCTGAATCCAATTTCAGTCACTCGAAAGCCAGTCAACTTTGTGAAGAATGACATAGCTTCAATTGTGAAATAAATGGAAGAAGGTTTCAGATTAACTTGGTTGACCTGACCTTGACCTCTACTTTGACCTCTCCCTCATCTTCCTCCTTTTCTTCTTCAGTCTTCTCACTCGCTTCTTCTTCCACTTGTCTCTCATTGCTGTGTCTGAAAATGGCAATTCAGATAACTCTAATAGCTTATAAACCTTAACAGAGCATTCATACAAAAAATCAAAACAATAAACTTTCATTGTATGGAATAAATATTGAATTAAATATCCGCCAACCAAATTTAGAAAGGTTTTGAATTCAAATAAACTATCAATTCCAAAAAAAGTAAAAGCAACTTCCAACAAAATAATTTCAAGCAACGCCCAAAAGTCTGTGAGAGACGGCAAAAACACAAATTATCTCAGAAAATAAAACGACGTGGAAAACGCTCATGAAGTCTAGGAACTGAAAGACAGAAAACTTAATTTTCTTTGCAAAGCTATAAGAATCGCTACTGAGACGTCACGTAAACTAAATAACCATTTCAAAGAACTGGAAACACGTTGAAAAAGTGTTACCAACTAGACATTTTCGTTTACGAATAAACAGGAAGAATTTTCAAATGATTTGTCACTCTTTCGTGAACCCTTGAACGAATATTAAAAAAACATCAATAAAAAGTAGAAAACAAACGTCAAAAGAACTACTAGCAGTGCCTCGAGTAGTTATATCAATTTGTACCACACAGGCAGATAACTCACTACAGCATTCCCAGAAGTTTATAGAAACAGAAAAATTTGAGCACAGTCGTTGTGAGAATTCATTTTGCTTAAATTTTAACTCATATTTCTTCCTTTTCGTAATCATCATTTTGGACAAGGAAATAAGAAACTAAAGACCGCTTCAATAAAAATATTCAGTCTAGAGACTCACCTGTAGTATACGTGGAATGAATCCCAGCCAAACAAGTAGGAAAAACAAAAAGCTTCAAAATCTTATATCGAGGAAGGGTTTTCATCCTTTGAGCTCAGTGGGCAGTAACTGTAAGACAAGTTGTTTGCCAGAAAGAATCTAGTTTCTGCTTACAAGAAACCTATCT
This sequence comes from Symsagittifera roscoffensis, assembly GCF_963678635.1. Taxonomy (NCBI): domain Eukaryota; kingdom Metazoa; phylum Xenacoelomorpha; order Acoela; family Convolutidae; genus Symsagittifera; species Symsagittifera roscoffensis. The sequence continues at coordinate 1,331,120 of NC_087063.1, read as the reverse complement.
CACAAGTTTAACACAGAGGTGAAGCGGAGCTTCACACCACTTACGATACAGCACAAACATAAAAAGTCAAGAAAAAATGAAAATGTTGAGAAAAAAAAACAAGAACCAAAATTTTCGTATATCTCAAAAAAAAAATTGGTTTATAAGAAAAGTCGGTTTCTAAAAAACGGTCAAAAGTTCAAAAACTTGACTTTCCGAAAACAATCAACTGCAAAAAGAAGGTCGTAGTCGACTTAGCAGAGGAAATTGCCAAAACAGAGTTTCTCGATCGATCAAATAAACCTAAGAATTGGCAAGGTAGTTATCGAGAAAAGTCAAAAAAGTTTCCAAAAACAGTCAATAAATCAGAATTTTCACTTTTCCGAGAACCATAGCTTTAATTGTGAAAAAAAACTTTTGGACGCAGCCGCTTATACAGAAGAGATTCACACGACCCGTTTTTTCGATTTTACGCAAAAACTCAGATTACAGAGGGTAGTTTTCGAAAAAAAAGTCGATTAGGTTCAAAAAACGCTTAAAAATTATTGTCTTTTCCGAGGGCCCTAACTTTGAATAGAAAAAAATGGGCTTGTTTGATTGAACCTTTAAAACTTGCCTTGTATATAAATTTATTTTAAAGCAAGCAATTTAGAAAACAAAGTATTTCAAAAAATTAATACATCCGGCAAGCAAGCCTACAAAAATTGGGACGAAAACCATGAAGCCAACTAGAAAATCAATTAATTCTGAAAAAATTCTTAGTTACAAACATTGCACCAGGAGTTTAGCATATCAGCAGGCATGAGTATGAGACATCAACATGTCAGCAATTGATTCAACAGATTTTGTTACGCTAGTTGTTAACCCGAAAAAAAACAAGTCTACATTCCGATTTGATAACGCTTGTTAAGTCAAACTGCCACGGAAAAAGGTTAGAAACACAATTTAAACAAAAACTTTACGTTGTTCATCTACACTTAGAAACTCGTTCGTTTAACGAGTTTACTTTCATTTTTGAATAATTATCATCTTCCGAGTTCGGAAGAAACCAACGCATCTATTTGAAACTCTTTGAATTTCAAAAATCTTACACGATTGACAGTTTATTGGTTTAATAAACCAAGAAGAGTCTTCTGAAAAAATAGAGACCAATTAGAGACCACTAGAGACTAGTCTCTAAAATAGATTCCAAGTGGGAAGCCTGGCATAAAGTCATGTTATGCATAAATCATGCATTTCAAAAAACTGCGAGACATATTGCGAGTTAGAAATTTTCTGATATCGAAATTTTATTTTTGTTATCTTGTTTGAAACAAATAGCTTTTTTCGGTTCATTTGATGAATTAAAAATACATCAGTTGTGTTAACTTATTACTATTAGAATGTCAAAGCACATGGTATCAAAAAGCTGTAACGGTGTCCCAAAAAGTGGCACCAATATTTGCGACTTAGGTTTTAAAAAGGTTCTTAAAAATACAGTAAGTTGACTCTAAAGCAAACAATAAGGAAAACCTAATAAAATCCACATTCGAAACTAAAGTTTTTCCACTTTCATCATCTGAGAGCATAAACTCTATTTGTTCTTTCATCGTCGGAGAGCATAATTCGAATTCCCCTTCGTAAAAAATTGGAATTGAACTAAAATTGGAAAAAAAAACCATATGCGGAATGTCAAAAAACTTGAGCGCAAAAATTTATAAAACAAAAAAATCAACACAACTAAGTGTCTTCAAAAACCGGTTAATTGTAAACTATGCTACTTTTTTTGCACATAAACAAATAATTTTGGATTGGAAAACGTGTCCTATCTATCTAACACAGAGGTGCAACCTATCCTACATACACCTACAAAGCTTGCAATCATCAGCGTTCAATATCAAAAAAACTTGGGCAGACGCCCGTTGAGCCGCAAACAAATGTCATAAAAAAGTATTGTCGACATAAGAAATTCGACGACTCCTGTTCTGTTCTGTTCTGTTTCCCATTTACGCCCCTCGGGGGGCCTTGGGTGGTTCGTTTTGGCACTTCCTCTCATGCTTGGCTAGGTTATTAGCAGTGATCCAGGCTCCGCAGGATCCACACTCTTTCCTCTCCCTGGTCCCCGTGTACCTGTTACCTCCCGTCTCCCTTGCCGCCGTGTTCCCTACCGTTCCACTCCCTCCTCCGCAACTCCTCCTATGACTCGCCATATTACCCCTTGTTACCGTCACCGCGCAGTCCCCACACCTACCCATCTGGTCCCCCTTACAGCTCTTGCTGTGGTTTGTTAAGTTGTGCTTCTCCGCGAAAGTTCTGTTGCATCTATCGCATTTAAACACCCTCTCCTGTATCCTGTGAACTCGTCGTTCATGCTGCACTAGACCTCCTTTCGTTTTACAAATTCGTCCGCATCCCTCCCACCTGCATGTTAAGTTTTCTCCCTGATACCTCGCCTGGCTCCTAGGTTTCTCCCCTCCCCTGTATCTGCACATTTCACTCTCCCATTTCTCTAGCGCTTCTTTTCTCCTTTTCACTGTCGCCTTCCATTTTTTCCGGTCCTGTGTTAAATTTTCTATATTCGTCCAGTCCTCTCCCGCTTCCCTTATGAGTCGCCTCCAGTAATTAACCACGCCTCCATTTAACCTACCCTGTTGTGTTCTCTCGTTTGTCCAGTGCCCTAGTATAACTTTTTTTTTATTTGTCCTGTTGTTGCTCATCCGAAGGACGTGGCCCATCCTTTCCAACGCCCGCGTCTCTATTTTTGTTCTGATAGATGTTATCCCCAGAACCCTACGTATCTCGAAACTATTGACCCCCTCTCTTTCCATTCGCAAGAGTGTTAAACCTCTCCCCTCATTCCATATCCACCGGTAGCATTTATCCGCCATGCTCTGCATCTTCGACATATCAGTCACTGTCCATGCTCTTGCACTGCAGTCAAAGAGCATTGTTGATTCGACCACTGCCTGTACAATAATTGCCTTCGTTCGTTTACTGACCTTTGTTTTCCACAACCATCTTCTTACTTTTGACCACGCCCAGTATCCCCTTTTAATCCTCGCTGCCCTGTCCTGCTTCCTCCCTATTAGCGTCCCTAACATCCTCGTACAATTCGCTGTCTCGCTTCCAAAAGCTATGTATTCTTCTTTTCCGTTGTGACATTTTTCCTCGAACTTCATCATTTCCGCCTTGACCGTTTCTTTGCCGACCGCTAATTCTTCCGTCCAGCCCAGGAGAGTTGAGTCGTCTGCGAAAAGGGACTCTTCTAATCGAAAGACTTCCTGGGTGCTGCTCCTTAAGGCCCTCTTTACTTCAATTGGAGGGAGACTATTACCTGGTCCCCACGACCATTCTAGACCGCACTCTTCGCCTATCTCCGCCGCTTTTTCTCTTCGTTTTTTGGCAGCTAACCGCATCGCCTGTGCGTGATACACATTAAAAAGTATCGGAGATGTAGCGCAACCCTCCCGAAGACCTCGTACCGGTAACCATTCCTCGCTTAGTTCCCCTCGACCCTTAACTTTGTATTTCGTTCCTTCATGCAGGTTTTTCAAGACCTCTATCACACCCTCTGTCATTCCTAAGTTTTCCAAAACCATCCACAATAAGGGCCTGTTGACTCGGGGGTATGCTTTTGTTATATCTAACAGTACAGCTCCCGGTCTGTTCCCGGTCGTCTCCGCCTTCCCAAATACCCTCCTTGTTTCCTCATCTATTCTCAGTATGATTTGCGTTGCGTCACACGTCGATCGTCCTTCTCTGAAACCATTTTGATTCTCACCACATGCCTCTATCTTCTCCGCCCATTTTCTAATCCTACTCGTTAGTATCCTTGCCATTATCCTGCTCAACACCGGGAGTAGGCACACACCCCTGCAGTTGTCGAGTTCATTTCTAGCTCCTTTCTTATGTAGGGGTATGACCCATCCTTCCTTAGCTTTGTCGGCCCAGTTCTCAACCGGTGTGGCTAATTGTTCCATCATGCATTGGTATAGTTCTTTCCGGGTGTCTATACTTAAGGCTTTCACTGCGCTAACACTTACATTGTCTACTCCTGCCGCTCCGTCTTTCATGTTCGCCAGTTCTCGTTCGAATTCCACGAAGGTTATTGCTTCTTCCATCTCTTCCGCTGCTGCCTTTGCCTCTGGAGAGTCCTTAATTTCTGTTGACGATGCCGTTCTCATTATCTCTATGACGTCCCGCTCGTATCTGTCTTCCGAGACTTTCATGAAGTGTCGTCTGAACTCTTCTGGCGAGAAAAATTCTTCTTCTATGTTCTGGAGGTCTTTCCCCCCTAAGTACCTTAGTGTCTTGTACATGCGTCTTATATCCCCTTTCGCTTCGGCGTCCTTTGTTTCGTCTACCAGTTTAAGCCACCACTCTTCTTCCCATCTTCTTTTAGCCTTCTTGTACTCTTTTCTGACCTCCTGCCTTTGTATTTTAAAGTTTTCCGTTCGTGTTCGTTCAAAACTCTTCGTAAGTGCCCCGATCCTCCGTTTGAACCCCTGTATTTCTTCTAAATGTGTATCCAGCCATGGACTCGGTGCTTTCTTTTCTTCAAATCCGCACACTTCTGTACCCGCTTCATTAATCAAGTTGACTAGGCGTTCACTTTCCTCACCCGTACCCTGTTGCTCTCTTTTACCGTCTACTGTCGATGCGAATGCTTGCCGGATTGATCCATCTCGAAGAGCTTCCCAGTTTATTCTCCTTTGAGTCTCACTTTTCCTAATTGCCTTCGCCCCCTTCCTTCTCCAGACCTCCATGCATTTCGGCCTGTGGTCCGATAGAGATGTACCCGCTATTACCGTGTTTATACTCTTCACTACCCTGCTCCGGTCTTTTTTCTTCACCATGAATCCGTCAATTTGTGCCATGTTCTTCTTCCTGGGCACTTCCAGGTTCCCCTCCTGTTGTGCCTAAAGAAGGAGCTAGTCCAGGTTAACCCCTGTTCGTGACACCATTCTATTAGATCCCTCCCCGCCGCGTTGGTCCTACCCAGTCCGAATGGTCCTACCGCGTCATCTTCTTCCCTCTGGGCGGTGTCCCCTACACTGGAGTTGAAGTCGCCTCCTAGTACTAGCTTTTTTCCGCCACATCTAATCATTTCGTTTAGCTCTTCTCTATACGCATCGAAATCCCGTCTATCGCTATTCCAAAGGGGCTGATATGTCGCTACAAACTTGATTTGGTTGACCTCTACTGCCGAACTCCTGTCCCCGCATGTCCTCTTGCATCCTTGTTCTCTCCAATCTAGCGCCCATTCGTCTCGGAGTATTATCCCGCTTCTTTTGCCGTGTATAAGGACCCCAAACATGTCTTTTTCTTTAATCCATTTCATTCCTTCCTCCTTTTCCCTCAGTTCGGACAGTAATACCACTTCCGCGTTACTCTTGCTTATACATCTTAGGATTTCTGCAAAACGATTCCGTCTAGGGAACGAGACTCTCGCCCCCTGTATGTTCCACGTCCATACCCTTGTTACTTTACCTTTCCCCTTCGTCTTTGCTTCCCTTTCCCTCTTTTCTGCTCTGGTCTTTTGCACCTTCTCCCTACGTTTCCGTTTTTCTGTTCGTCTTCTTTCCCTTATCTCTCGCTTTCCTCCCTCTCCTTTACACCAGGAGCACCGGTCGCATACAAACTCATCTGAGTATCCCTTGATACTCCGCAAGCTTGTGCATTTCATGTGGACATACCCCCCTAAATGACACCACACGCTTATCTGCCGCCTATCCTTGATTTCCTTCCCACAGATCGGCCATACGTATGTTTCAGGACCTGGGTTTCGTTCCACGTCTCCTGCCCTCACCAAAAGCTGGACCCAGTATGCAGGTTTACCCGGTCCAGCTGCCAAAAACCCGCCAAAGGTTTTTCCAAATCCCGCCCTTTACAAATCCACTAGACTAGTAAAACTTGCAATTTTTGCCCTTTACAAATCCCACCCCTTTAACATCCGACTCCTCCAGGCATGTATAAAATCATACAAGTCTGTTCTTGCTTGTCAAACGACGATAGATAAGATGATTAAGGAAATATAAAAAGAGCAAAAACAATTCAAGCGGACATTTCAATAATAAAAAATAGGTTTAACGTTTAAATCAGAAGGAAAATCAATGTTTGGGAAATGAAGCCGACAAAAGAAACAGACACACGATAGTTCTACAATCAAACTTTCCCGGAGAAAATTTCAGGTTTTTCCAAATCCCGCCCTTTACAAATCCACTGGAGACTAGTAAAACTTGCAATTTTTGCCCTTTACAAATCCCGCCCCTTTAACATCCGACTCCTCCAGGCATGTATAAAATCATACAAGTCTGTTCTTGCTTGTCAAACGACGATAGATAAGATGATTAAGGAAATATAAAAAGAGCAAAAACAATTCAAGCGGACAGAACATTTCAATAAAAAAAATAGGTTTAACGTTTAAATCAGAAGGAAAATCAATGTTTGGGAAATGAAGCCGACTAAAGAAATAGACACACGATAGTTCTACAATCAAACTTTCCTCGAGAAAATTTCAGGTTTTTCCAAATCCCGCCCTTTACAAATCCACTAGAGACTAGTAAAACTTGCAATTTTTGCCCTTTACAAATCCCGCCCCTTTAACATCCGACTCCCCCAGGCATGTATAAAATCATACAAGTCTGTTCTTGTTTGTCAAACGACGATAGATAAGATGATTAAGGAAATATAAAAAGAGCAAAAACAATTCAAGCGGACATTTCAATAAAAAAAATAGGTTTAACGTTTAAATCATAAGGAAAATCAATGTTTGGGAAATGAAGCCGACAAAAGAAACAGACACACGATAGTTCTACAATCAAACTTTCCTGGAGAAAATTTCAGGTTTTTCCAAATCCCGCCCTTTACAAATCCACTAGAGACTAATAAAACTTGCAATTTTTGCCCTTTACAAATCCCGCCCCTTTAACATCCGACTCCTCCAGGCATGTATAAAATCATACAAATCTGTTCTTGCTTGTCAAACGACGATAGATAAGATGATTAAGGAAATATAAAAAGAGCAAAAACAATTCAAGCGGACATTTCAATAAAAAAAATAGGTTTAACGTTTAAATCAGAAGGAAAATCAATGTTTGGGAAATGAAGCCGACAAAAGAAATAGACACACGATAGTTCTACAATCAAACTTTCCTGGAGAAAATTTCAGGTTTTTCCAAATCCCGCCCTTTACAAATCCACTAGACTAGTAAAACTTGCAATTTTTGCCCTTTACAAATCCCGCCCCTTTAACATCCGACTCCCCCAGGCATGTATAAAATCATACAAGTCTGTTCTTGCTTGTCAAACGACGATAGATAAGATGATTAAGGAAATATAAAAAGAGCAAAAAACAATTCAAGCGGACATTTCAATAATAAAAAATAGGTTTAACGTTTAAATCAGGAAAATCAATGTTTGGGAAATGAAGCCGACAAAAGAAACAGACACACGATAGTTCTACAATCAAACTTTCCTGGAGAAAATTTTCATTTCACACATTATGAAAAGGTCCAGCCGGGATTCGAACGGAAAAGATCACCCAAATTGCAATTTAATGATCAAAATATCCCAAAAAGTTGGCTTTCAAACCTTTTTATTAAAACTTAGCAGCAAATTTTCGCTTAATAATTTCTCTTAGAGGCCAGCACGTTCTTACAAAGTTATATTTGGCTTCTGTTCTGATCAACGCATAAACTCAGAGCTCAACTTCTTTAAAATCTTGACTCTTGACAAAAAATAAAAACCAATAAATGCTTTTTCTGAGGATACAAGAACTTTACACCCACAAATAACAAGCACAATTTAATATTTCCATCTAAAAGTCAAGTTCATGAGAGCCAACAGGAGAAACAGGAGCAAGCCCGTCAGCAAATATTTCTTCTGTTTTTCTCGTCATTTTTGTTCAAATTTCAGCGGCAACCTTGTGTTCGATTATTTGCCAATATAAGGAGGTGATACGCACTGGTGCAATCGTATAGAACTCGTTTGCCCTTAGTACTCCATTCTCTCTCCCTGACCTGACCTTGACCTCTACTTTGACCTCTCCCTCATCTTCCTCCTCTTCTTCTTCAGTCTCCTCACTCGCTTCTTCTTCCACTTGTCTCTCATTGCTGTGTCTGAAATTAATTCTAACTCTATTGATTTGAACTGTCAATTTCTATTATTTGAACAGTTTTTCAGAGAAAAGGCGTTTTATGTACACTTTATTAGAACAAAATACGTAACCTATTGAGCCAAAATAGTTAGTGAAGAACAATGAAAAACGGCCATGTTGAACAAGCTCAACATGCTTTTCTTCAAAATTACAAGTCTGAATCGAGCGCTTTTTAGATGCACTATTCCTTAACATTCTTAGGAGATTAAATGTCTACATTTGTAAAACTTGCATTAATTGATCAATTTCTGCTCGGTAGAGGCGGAATATTCTGCTATCGAATCAGTTCATTCAAACAATAGTTTTCAGAACAACAAATAGTTGATAGTGTTTAAGTAACTCTCCAACCACAGAATATAAAGAAACGCATAAATTTTTATCCTCAGCAGTTTGATTTGTTACAATACTATAAATGGTCTAAATTAGTGAGTCATTCAACGAATCTATTCAATTTATTCACTCCATCTTCTCATTTATTCAGATGGGCAGTTTGAACTTGACGTCCACTTCCACTTCTCTAGCTAGTCCCACAATGTCACTGAAGCGCACCACTTTCTTGGCGGCCTCGTCCAAACTGTCACAGGCGATTATCTTCAAGTCAGACGCTGTGATTCGCTCTCTCGCAGCTTCCTCGTGAGAACCTGAAGTCAATGTTGATCACAATGAAACAATGGATCTTTTTCCTCCTCCCCCCTCCCCCACCACCTCGCACAAGCATCACATCAATTTTATCTTTATGGCGTAACGAGTGGTTTTACAAGGTTAATGATGAAGATCAAATTCGCTTACCATGAACTAATGTTCATAACAATCGGACGATGCGAACAAAAGTTACATGAGGGGGAGGAAAAAGAGCCCAAACAATACCTAAAGAGTGAAATGAAATTCTTCAAACTTCAATCAGCTTCTAACTAAAATCCTAAATTTTTTATAGCAAAATAATGTCTAGTTATGTCAAAAGACTTCAAGATTCATACACGTCATCAAACAACTATCTGTATTTTCAAGGTGCTCAAATAACTATGATTTGAAGAGGTCGTAGCGACATTTTCCGAAAAATCATTACGGAATAAAAACTTAATCCTTTAAAAACTTGAAAAGCCAGCCCATTTCGAAAAAAAAAGAACTTAAAGAAACAGAAAAAATGACCGAGTTGTTTAAAAAGTCGTTTATGAATGCCAATATTCTGATTAAAATAATAAAATATGACAAAAAAACTTCTATCAAAGTTTGACAAAAAAACTTCTATCGGTGATTATTTGTTCCGCCTTCCAAGTAATCATTGACTCAGAAGTGAACGTGAACCAAATCAAATCATGAAAAAAACACTGAAGGTGAAAAACGTTCTCCGATGGTGCAAATGGCAGCGTGAAAAACTGGACTGCAGGAATTGACGCCTACCTTGAAGCCGTACCACCACTGGTACTTTCAGCTGCAACTCTCTCGCGGCCTTTATGATGCCTTCTGCGATGACATCGCAAGACATGATCCCGCCGAAGATATTCACCAGGATGGCGTTCACACCTTTGTCACTTGTGATCAAGTCAAACGCTTCTTTCACCTGAAATAACCTTACGCATTGAACTTATTCTACCTGAAATGAATAACCTTACACATTGAACTTGTTTCACCAGAGATAACCTTATGCATTGAACTTCATTTGCAAACTTCAGGTTTTGGCTGAAAAGTTGCAAAACATCGGAAAATCCGAAAGTTAGAGAAAAATCCATAAGTGCTAATATTTAGACGGGTAGATTTTAGATGACAAAGCATCATGATCTTTTCAGCCTTCATTAATTATTAAGCAGATGCATTTATAAAGCGTTGGTGTGGCGCTATACAACCTGTGCGCTGATCGTTGCATGACGGAAATGTCCCTTTCAATATACTTTTTCTAACCTGTTCAACAGTAGCGCCACCGCCCACGTCCAGAAAATTAGCGGGATCTCCGCCGTGCAGCTTGATTATATCCATCGTAGCCATTGCCAATCCGGCACCATTAACTAGACATCCTATATTGCCGTCCAGTCCAATGTAGTTGATGTCTGCCTTTTCAGCTTTGATGTCCCGCTCATCTTCTTGCGATAAATCCTTCAAAATTCATCAAATCGATTAAGAAAAAACTATTATCAGCCAGAAAACGCCTGGCTGGTTATCGGATTTCGTAAGCCATTCAAGGTACTTCGAGCGAATTACCTTCTTACTGAAGATTTCTTTCCTTCTAAAAGCTGCATTGTCGTCAAAATTCATTTTGCAATCCATGCAGACGATTCTTCTGTTGTAGTCTAAACTAAGGGGGTTAATTTCTAAAAGAGTCGTATCGTTGGCCACAAAGATTTCGTAGAGTTTAATGAACGTCTCGGCTGCCTCTTTGTGCTGAGCCTCGGGAATCCCAACTCGTTTGGCGAACGAGATTGCCTGATCCATTGTCGGACCGGTTAAGATGTCTAAGGGCTCCTAAAAGGAATACCGATGAAACAACTCATTAATACGAGAGTGGCCGGTCACTGTGCTTGTAGGCTAGAAGGTTCCGATCACTTTAACTCACCATAAAAAGTTCTCATCTAATCTGTTGCTCAATTACTTTGATAAATTTTAGAGTGGTTGGTTTCTTGTAATTGATTTGAAACTGCATGTTAATAATATCTCAAAAATCATTGATACTAAAAACTAACAGACAGTTTAAGCAGTGTCAAAGAAAGCTATAAAACATAGTCAACTGGCAATTGGAAAAAGAGGAGTAATGAACACAAGGAAACTTCAAGTTTCGAATTCTGAAGATAAAAATTATACCCTTAAAGCTCTTTGAATTTCAAGAACAATTTATGATTGATGCTTTTTTTCGTAAAATTAATATAATTTGAGAAAACTGGATCAAAAGGTCAAGTTTTTATTCCGCTGGAAAATCTATAAATTGAATTCTTCTTTCGAAACTAGAAGTCGATCACGTTTTTTCGCGCCATTTCCACGCTCGTATTTGGCGAGTGCCAGACTTTTTAAACTATTTATAAAATGTCGAATTTGAAAGAACCATAAATCATCTGAGAGCTCTGTGAATCTCAAAATCTTTTATGGCTGGCACTTTTTTCATTATACTAACCCAATCATCGAAATCGGTTAAATAGTTAAATTTTTATCAACTGGAAATTCTAAAAAAAGTCCATTTTTGAAACTAGAAGCGACCGTTTTTCGTCCCAGCTAAACTTTTATTAACTGAGAATAATTTGTCTTCATTCGGCAAATGAATTGAAAATGGATTTAAGATAAATAAAAAAAATTGCAAAAAAAGCAAATTTGAGCGTGAACAATTTTCCTGAAGCAATTTTCCTTTCAACATTTTCATATATTTATCTCAATTTGTCTCGAATGATGTTCAGTTTTAGAAAAATAATAATTAAGACATCTGAATGGTAAAACAGCATCGGGCAGAATAATGATCCGGTAACAAGGCCGACAATACTTGAGCAGACAATCGTAGAGCCATAAAATTAAGTCCCCCATCAAAACACACACACGGATACACTTTTTTCTTTAATTTAACGACCAAGCCGATAGCCAAAATGTTTCAAGCCGAATAAAAAGAAAAGAAAACTGAAATATACCAAATCGGTTTTCATAACAAATTTCGAATAGAACGGGTATTTAGAAATCAGAGATGCAGAAAATATGACTTAATTGAAAGAACCGATTTTAAGAAATGAATCAGCGATTATCTTCGACAGATTATTTGCGTAGAAAAGGTCTTTGTTCCAATTTGCTAATCGCTAGCGAAAACTCTAGCGAGAACAAGACAAAAAACAGCTCTATAAGTACAATAAGAAAAAACTGAAACAAGCCTCAAATTAGTGAAAATTCGTCTACGCCTCTCGGATTCGATCTCCGACCGATCGCGACCTAGCGATAATGAGTATCACTCAATAAACACGGACGCTTTATGAATAACAAACACCAGCCACAAATATAGCAGAGAACAGATGCTCTGATATTTCCAATGGTACAGATCGTGATTATAGCGAAAGTGCCACCAAATAAGTGAACACTTTTATTTGCGAGTTGGGTTAGAAAAAAGAAGGTTCATACTTATACACTACGCTGCTCGCAAGTATAATACAACTCGAACTTTTACATCTTTGTGGTTCCGTATTTTGCGTGACTAAAGAACACATGTTTTTTTTTCAGTTCGACCAACCTTAATAATGGCCTCTGGATTTTCTTTTGCTACCGCTTCTATGTCCATTCCTCCCGAAGCGCTTCCCACAAACACTGGGCCACCGAATGAGCGCTCCATGGCAATTGCGAAATAGAATTCTCTCCTATTGAACAACCTCTCCACAATCAGAACTTGATTGCATGGCCTTCCTAAAGGGTCAGCTTATTTTTAAAAAGACAAATTAAATGTCGACCTCTCTGCAAGTACCACCGTGTTCTGATCACAGCAATTTTTGCAATGTAATATAAAAACAAAAAAAAACTAAAGCCACTTTTAACATCTTCACTATCGCAGTATTGACGTTTTAGTCGGATAAAATATAATTGCGTCCTCTTTCAACTGAAGTTATTTTAGGAAATTTTTCATTGCCACTCGACTCTAATCACGACTGAAAGTGTCAAGTTTGATATATCACTCCATTTCACAGAAAATTTTTTGCATGGTTTTGAAAGAAGTTACATGGTTTTGCGTGAAAAAATAAATGGATCCACATTAAAATCTGGTGGAACAAAAACACTGGATTTTGGAACAAAATCCACAAGAGATGACACCCAAAAAGCTACATTTTTTAACGAATTTTTCATCAGTGTATATCAAAAGGAATCAATTCCTAACCCTCTCGCACGAAATACAAACTGTTCTCCTACAGAAGAAATCTGTACACAAATACACATTGAAGAAACCAAAATCCAATACATTCTCAAAAATCTTTTAACAAATAAAGCGTCAGGTTTTGATGGTATAGGTAATATAATCCTAAAAAATCTTTCTGAAACTCTGTCAAAATCGCTCTATCTTCTCTTCCGCACATTCATTAACAAGCGGCTCTTCCCGACCTACTGGAAAACAAGTCAAGTGGCCCCAATTTTTAAAGAAAAGAACAAGGCGTCAGTCGAGTGCTACCGCCCAATTAGCCTCTTATGCTCCGCCTCGAAGGTCTTCGAAAAAATTATCTTTGATAATATATACCCCAAAGTTCAACCTTTCCTGGAAAACGCACAATACGGCTTCCGGCAAAAAAGGTCAGCAGTACTACAAATGGTACAATTTTTGAGCAAAGTATATGAACTCTACGATGACAAAAATGTTCAAACACTCTCAGTCCTTTATCTAGATTTTTCTAAAGCCTTTGATAAAGTTCCTCATAGTATCCTAGTCGCCAAACTACGGAACATAGGTCTAAGCATTCAAATACAAGACATAATACAAGACTATCTAACAGATAGAATGCAGTTTGTGAAAATCAATAAAAGTTCATCAACTCTGAAAGAAGTAACTAGCGGTGTACCACAGGGCTCAATTCTTGGCCCTCTACTTTTTATCATATTCATTAACGACTTTCCCAAATGCATTGAGAATTCAGATTGTTTTGGCTATTGTGACGATATGAAGATCTTGTCTACTGAAGAAATTCATCTGCAAAAAGACACGGCAAATGTTGAAAAATGGTGCAAAGAAAATAAAATGCCGCTGAATGAAGATAAATGTAATTTGTTAAACCTCAAAGGGAAAATGGAAGTTACACTATTTAATACAAATGTTGATACCGCAAAGACCCAAAAAGACTTAGGTATTTTAATGTGTCACAACCTTTCGTGGTCAGTAAATGCTGAAAATCGCATATCAAAAGCAATGGGAGCTTTTTACAAAATCAAACGAAATATCTCGAAAAAAAAACATCTTTAAAGTCAAAATTAAACTTATACTGCGGATACATCGTACCAATCATAAGCTATGCATCGCAAACATGGTATCCGAACAAAGCAGAATTAAGACAACTAGAAAGAGTACAAAAACGAGCGACATCTTGGATTACAAATAACTTCAAAATGAGTTATACTGAAAGACTGAAATTTTTAAAGCTCCTTCCACTCTCAATGTACTTTGAATTACACGACATATTGTACTTAGTTTCACTACTAAAAAATAAACATGACATTGATTTGAATACAATTATTCATAAAAACGAATCACGAACGAGACAAGCAACACGTGGTGAGATTGCTGTTCATGCAACAAGACTGAAAAAGTCAAATGAAAATTATTATATACGTTCTATTACGCTATACAACTACTTTAGCCAAATTGTGGACTTCGAAAATCAAGATTATGACAGCCTGAAAATATCTATAACAAACACGTTTTGGAAATTCTTCAACAGAAATTTTGCAGAAAACAACTTGTGTATGTGGAGAATTCTTTGCTGGTGTGGAAACTGCAACCCACCGGGAAAAATTATGAACTTATAAACGAGGGTTCAAAACCCATGGAGAAATCCTAAAGCCTACACTACTACTACTACTACTACTATTTGAAAGCAGACCTTTAGCGCCCGTCTGTTTTGTAATTAGAGTATTCTTAAGCATGTTGGAGGAGATTTGTTCTACTTCTTCGGGAGAAAAGGCCATCTTCACGCCACCTTGCATGTTACTAGGGACAAAACTTCCTTTGCCACGGCCACCTGCCAATACTTGTGCTTTAACGACGTACTCATCGATAGAACTATTTTGGAGAAAAGAATCAGCAATAGATTTTGCTTCCGCAGGTGTTGATGCAACTTGGGCTTGAGGCAGAGTCAGCCCCTTTTCTCGGAGGATCTCGAAACTCAAGTATTCGTGCAATGACAGATCTCTCTTCGAGTAAATTACACTGACACATTTAGGTCTCATGAAGGACCTCGGAAACAAAACCAGGTTCCTTCCAAGAGAATTCATTGTTCCAACTAATAGTTGAAGTACATTTGTAATATCTGAAAACCTAGTTTTCATACACTGTTCAAAATTAATTGAAAGGACAAGCAATTACGTTTGTTATCCATCGTACTTTAAGTGCGTATCCGTAACTACCAAGCAAAAGAATCAGTCCAGCAATTCTAGAAACACAATTGGGGATAAACTATCAATTTTGAAAAGCTGTATTGATTTATAAGAAATCTAAAATGTTAATTCAAACGTTTTCGCACAATTTGTGCATCATCAGGATTAAAACTTTTTACAATACTTACAAAACGATCAAAGATCTGAAAAATTAGAAACGTTGCATTGTCCGTGTATTGATTTATTTTAATCGAACGCCAGATAATTGTAACATTCGCCCGGAAGATACATATCGAGGGAAAATAAAACTAAGTCCTAAGACGACTGGCTAACGTCTAAACAGAGCTTTAAATGTTTTTAACTGTGACATTCGACCAGAATGTGGAAAATGCAATCTCTGCAGAATTCGGAATTTTAGCAGTAAGCCTTCCGGATTGGTGGTTTTTAAAAACTAAGGGCGTTATTGGAACGTTTAGCCAAACGGTGAAGGCTGGAATATTCTAGTATTTTAAAATTTCAAAAATTCGAATGATGACGTCACATTTCTGAGAAATGCTGAAACGGCCATTTTTAACAAAAAACGAGTGAAAAAACAGAACAACAACGTTGGTTGCGCTGACGAGAACAACTTGATCGAAATTGAAGAAGTCGAAATTGAAGAAAAACAGCAGCAGAGTGCAGAGAACGTTCCGAGTTGCAACTAGTGTGCTGCTACAATAGTTGCAAGGCCGTTGCGAACAACGGTGAAGGGTAAGAAATCAGCCCTCCGTGTTATCGTGAATTCGGACTTGAGGAGCTTGATTCACTGGATTCGGGAATCCGGAAGGGTCTCGGGACGGAAAAATTTTATTGACTCATATGAACTTTTAGCATCATGTCATGTCCTGACTTGAATTTAATTGATATTTGGATTAGTTTTGACAAGGATGAGGTGCTAAGAGTTGGGGGGGAAAGGGTTGATCCATCTTCGATGGAGATGATGATTTTTATCTACTGAACAAAAACAATAGTAATATAATAAATAGTAGCCCTGTTTTTAGGAGTGACCTCGTGGTCTGGGGATACTGAGACCCAGCCATGAGCTCACTATTTTTGCATGTAATTCAGTTAATTTGAGCGTTCTGGTCGAAGCCGGAGAACAGTAACGTTTTTGTCGACCCGATGTAAGAAAGACCACCGAAAAGTACTGGCTTGGTAGAGACGGTGAAAAACATGCAAAGCTCTGTTTAGACGCTAGCCAGTCGTCTTAAGACTTAGTTTTGTTATCCGTCGATATGTATCTTCCGGGCGAATGTTACATGTATGTTTTTATGGCGCTCCTGGGTGTTATTCTTTCATAACATCATGACCGGCGGAACCGTTAACGAGCACTCCGCGCCGAGCGGATGCTCACATTAACGCCCTTAATAGGCCTAAACTGCCGGGGCGGAAGGGTAGTTCGGAACGCGGAAGCCTTCCGGATTACCGTGAATAGTTTTTTAACCTAGTTAAGACCGAAAATTCACGAACCAGGAAGGGTGGGGGGAATCATGAACCCCTCATCCCCTGAGTGGTTTGGGACCAAAAAAACTTAAAGATATAAGTGAAACCAAACAAAAAATAGTATAGTACCCAAGAAAAACAAAAAACATAAAAAATAACCGAAAAAACCAAAAATAGTAAAAAAAAAAGTAAAAAATCAGTAGAAATCATCCCCCCAGACAAGTTGTGATTCAACCCCCCGTTTGTTGTTGATAGATATATTGTTATTACAGGCATTTATATCAGTCAGGATCGTTACGATCAGTTTTGTAGCCCGTTTGTGAGGCTTGTACTGTAGGGTTATTTGAGCATTTAAGCACGTTAATGATAAATTGCGCTCAATCCGGAAGGGTCAGCTGATTTGCGCTCAATTCGGAAGGGTCCTGGGTGAAGACCGATCCGGCAAGCAGTACAAGGAGCAACAAGAAGGGGCTCAACGACAACAACAATCGACTGTTGGGTATCGTTAACAAGTTTTGTATCCCTTTAGGTACAAAAAGTAAGATAGTAATCTGTGGGGGGCTCGACAGTGCTGCACTGTAGTGACCCTTCACCGAACTGCGAATATCCGAGTTAAGCACCTTAATTCGGATAATAAACAAACCCGGAGGGGTATAGTATTACTAATATTATTATTTATATAGCCTATATTAATAGTCTTATATCGTGTTTCAGTGAAAAACAACGAAAACAGACCGGTTTTTAGGGTCAAAATAGCGATATTTTGATCCCCCCACAAGTCGCGATTTTTGAGATATCGATATTTTTTGAAACGGAAAAAAGCGCTAAGTTAGTGTGTTACATCGTAACTGCACTACTGTAATAAGTAGAACCGGTTAACTTTAGTTCGGAAGTGGTTGGAACTAGTTTGGTACCAAAAACCAAATTTTCCCATTTTTGATAGTAAGAAGCACTATAAAATCAGAAAATTTTTTGAAATCTTTGAGTTAGGACAGTAAAAATAGTTGTTCGGACAACGTCCACTAGTGAATCTACGAGTTTTAAAACCCGCTACCCGAAAGCCTTCCGGGTTGCAGAGAAATCGAACATAACGTTTTTGATTTGGTGGATTCATCAATCCGGAGGGGTCCAGGTAGCATAGTTTTTCGCAAATTTTTTCTACAAAAGCGTTTTAGATCGGGTCTTTTGCATTGAACTAGAAGAGTATAGGCCTTCTGAGCTCAGATCAATAATTTTTAGGTCGAAAGGACCAGATTTGCGGAAAAAGTTAGGCGGAACCTATAAGAGAGAAAATTTTTGAGTTTGGAAAAAAGACGTTTTGGTTAATAACTTTGGAACTACAGAGCATATCGAGTCAATCTTGGTACCATTAGATCAGAAATTAGCTGAACTTACTAGTAAAAAAAAGAATTACTCGAAAAAGCGAGCGAGAAAATTTTTGAGATTGTTTTTAGAAAAATTACACAAATCCGGAGGGGTACACCCTTCACGTTTTATAAACTTTTCTGAAAAACCCTTATACTCCTACCAAAAGTTGATAGCGATTGAACTAAGTAACTTAAGACAGTTCTAGACAAAAAGGGAGGGCTGAAGGCACAAGACAACCATAATAGGGTCGAAATTAGGCAAGTGATAAGACCCTTCACCGTTAGTGTGAATTGTCAAATAAGTGCCTTAACTTCAATCCGGAGGGGTCTAGGAAAGGACCCTATACCCTTCCCAGTTAATTCAAACAGCATAAAAGCAACGCAGAACGTATCCGGAGTGGTATAAGCTGAAATTAAGAGAACTACGAAAAGCTACTTTGACAGAGTTAAGGGCTCCCAATCCGGAGGGGTCGAAATTTTTCAAAGTCAGAGGGGTCCGAATCCGGAGGGGTCTACTTTCCACAAAACCGGAGGGGTTCGAATCCGGAGGGGTCTTATAGTTGCTAATTCGGAGGGGTCCAAATCCGGAGGGGTCTACTATTAACTAACTCGGAGGGGTCCCAATCCGGAGGGGTCTATATTCTGACAGTCCGGAAGGGTCCTATTTGTGCCAATCCGGAGGGGTATTATTTTATTAAGGACTTAGGTAAACGAAAGAAAGACTAAAAAGCGAGAGGTATTAGGTTATTAATACACAGGCTAGGTATCAGTGACTGCACTGGTAACTTGCCTTTCAAAAAGAACCAGACTAATACAAAACAGGTCCGAACTCGGATATTCGCGACACTAAGTCTAAATTAAAAAGAGCGTGACTCATTGGTGTGGATTGGAACATAACACGTTTTTTGGGAAAAGTGACTGCCCTGAGGATTTTAGTAGGTCTAGCTCGGGCAGTCCGAAGGCAGATAGGTAACACAGTACTCGGTGGGTGCAATAGACGCCCACTTGAGAAAATAACTGCCTTCAAAGTCTTGTCTGTTTGGTGCAGCACCAAGCAGGGAAAGCTTTTTCTTTAAAAGACAGGTTCAACTATTGTACTGCGACCGACTAAGAGTACAAGACACATTTGTTTTTTTATATATACATTCATATTGTGTCAATATATATTTTTTGTTTTTGATTTTAAATCATCCTAAACTGTGCTTGATTGGGTAGTGAGTACACTATCTTTTAAAATTGACTGATAACATCATATTGTGCTAGTTTCCAGATCTTTGGACCGATAATCGGTCAGTGTGAATAAATTTTATACAAACTGTACTCTGACAACATACAGGGATTCGTGGTCACTATTTAGTAGAATCTGGTGAAATTTATTGTGTTGTGTCATTATTATTGTTAATAAAACTATAAGGTCTCTAGCAATTGAGTCAAGAGTGGGCATAGGAAAGTGACAAATAAAGAATGAGTTTAGACAAGTCAAGGATACCAAAACGAGGTAATAGCTCTAGGAAATTCATACCTGAAAAGCAAAGAAAAACGATGACCGATCCTTTTGTGGATTGGATCAAGCGAACCCGGTCCGATAAAGAGGAGACGGTTTCAGGCAGAATGGTTGAAACGAGAAGTCAGAAGACCTCAGAAGAGCGAAGAGAACTGTTAGAAGTGGAGGTCAATACGGACCATACCATGAACGACAACCAGGGAGTAAATGGACTGGAAGGGAGAGGCGGAAGGCTGGCGAGTGAATCTACTCCGGTAGAACAAGGCCATGATTTTGCCACTTCCACCGGGACATTGGATCGAGAGGAGATGTCGGAACTGTCCGACATCTCAACTGAAGTAACGGCAACTAGAAGTTCTCCGACAGACAACACTATGATGGCAAGCGGAACTGGGAAACAAACAACCTCATCATCGTTCTCAGAAAGAACGAAGAACACCTTCGGAAACATCTTTCCATTCAGCATGGGAGGAGGAGCAGGAAACGATGGTGAGTCCCAGGAGGAAGAGGATGAAGAGGAGCAAGGGGACTTTGGATCTCAAGTCAGCCTCAATAGTTCGATCCAGGAGAGTGAGGCACACGTCGGAAGAGAGACTGGAACCATGGATAAATTTGGTGTAGTGACAACGATAAGCAAAGAGGCAAACACACCGGGCCAGTCAAAGGACTTCGCGATTAGGACAAGTTCGGAGCCACAACCTGGAGAGAGTAGAACCAGAGGGCTTGGCAACGCGTTAATGGATCCTGAATTAAATAATGAAAAGACGTTGAAGCAGAGAGTCAAGGCCCGGATCTCGACAAGCACGAAGTTACCTGGGACCGACAGGGTTACACCACCACTAGTGACGCCACTCATGGATAACGGGGCAGCACTAGAGGAAGCCTTAAACAACATAGTGGGCAGTTTAGGAGAACAAAATGAACAGATGTCGATAAGGATGAGTGAACTAGAAAGAGCAGTTCACATTGAAAGAGAAAGTCTGCGGGAAGAAATAAACCGCAACAGACAAGAAGTTAGCAGAAGCGAAAAACGCTTGAAAGAAAGAACGGACGAACATATGACGAGGAACTTGTCGCGAATGACAAGAGAGGCGGAACAGAGGGAGTTACGTTTAAGAGCCGACATGGAGAAATTAAGAATTCAGCAAGAGCAGTCTCTTGGGTCTCTTGACACAAAGATAGACGCGATGATGGAGAGGCGAACTCAGGCTATCATGGATAGGTTGGACGGGCTACTAAGCAGCAAGAGTGGACCAAAAGAAGGAGAGCCGAACTCGGGAGGTCCCAGCAGGGAACCGAGGGTGAACTTCAATGAACATCAAAGGAGGAAGACGTATGGATCCACTAGAGGCAGGGGCAGTTCATCAGGCTATGCCACAAGGGGTAATACAGCATGGGGCCCGAACAGTAGAGCAAGTTCAACGGGGAACAGACAAACCTCGAACGAACGACCAACGCAAAGCACACATGCGACTGGGAGAAGCGATTCTGGCAACATGGGGCATACAAGCCCGAGGAGGAGTCATATGGGCCAAGCGGGAAACGCTCATGGTGATTCGGATTGCAGGGATGCACCGCACACAGAGCCTTCGACAAGGTGTGAGGACACTCAAGCGGGACACTCAAGGGATGCTACGGCAATGGCCACAGCATTTGAACCCCTGAACAGGTCTTTAGAGACATTCCTGACGAGGTTATCAAGAACCAATGAACGCAGTGAGAAGTCCAGAAGAGTCTTTAAGAAACCAAGATGCTACAAAGACGAATCTGATGGCTGTATTGATACCTGGATAGAGGTAATGAAGCTGCATTTCGAGGAAGAGGACTTGTCGGAGAGACAGGAATGCAGCGCGCTCACCAGCAACTTAGAAGGGACAGCCCTGAACTGTGTCATGGCCAAGAAACAGTATCAATGTGACACTGCAGAGAAAATCTTCGAAATCTTGTTAAACCGTTTCGGATCAGGGGTGCAGGGGCACCAGGCGATGATGCGCTTCGAGAAACGGAGGCAACGAGAAGATGAAACAATAGACAAGTTTCTCGATGATTTGGAAATGCTGAGAAGACGCAGCCAACCGGATGAGTCAAACCGAAGGATGAACCTGGCCGTAGCCTCAAAATTCATCGATGGTGTGAAAAATGATGAACTTCGTACGATGCTAGCAACGCATTACACACCACTATCAACTAATGCGCCAACACCGGAGGAGTTGAGGCTCAAATCAAAAGAGTATCTTTTGTTGAAACCTCCTTCGAGATCTGGATATTACAAGAAAAATTATGGCAATTTTAACAACGGACCAGCAAACCAAGGGAACAATTGGTATAAACCGAGGGATGATATGGACAAGAGACGTTCTTGTGCTAATTGCAGTTCAACAGACCATCATGTGTCAGCATGCCCAGCTTACAAACAAGGCATGAAAGCAATAGGCTTTAGCCTCGAGGACGAAGATGCGTCAGAGTTGGATCATGAGGATTTCATGAGAGGAGTAATTGCAAAATTCGGCCCGAGGTGTTTCTTTTGTAACTTGGAAGGTCATTTTAAATCAGATTGTCCGCAATTCTGGGATGCAGTGGCAGACATCAAGCATCCAAGACATGAAGAAGCTTTGTCAGGAGTGAAAGCCAGCAAGGCTCGACTTTTGAGTGAAGCGGAGGCACGCAGAAAGGATAAACCTCAAGAGCTGGTAGCAAAGAAGATGCAAGCGGTAACAGAGGAAGCACGTGAACCGGAACCAGCAACTGCGGCCGATGACTTCAAAATCGATTATAGGGCAGCTGCGAGGGATGCTATAAATAGGGTACAGCAGGAACTAGTGACGAAAGAGATTGAGCAAAAGGTGAAACTCGAGCTGGAGAATGAAAAATTACAGGAGCAACTGAACGCCTTTGAAGCAACGGAAGTTGAAGAGGCAAAAGCACCAAGCAGCTTGAGCATGAAACTTAATGTTATCTCTGGTCAGAGGTTCGGTATGGCACCGCAAGGAAGTAAAATACAGTGGATAATCTCGGTGGCAGGGCATCAGGTAATCAGAAATCTGAGTGAACCGTCTGAGTTCACTTTGATGCATTTGGACACATATGCAGACTATCTGAGGCAGATGGAGCCACGCACCGAGTCGAGGGCTGTGAGGGCACTACTGACCACGGGTGGCCCTCGCATGAAGAAACTTCATGGACGCTACCTAGAAGTCTATGGGCCGTATCAAGTGATGCTGAACGTGGATGGGATCAGTATCTACACCAGGACTTATGTAACAAAAGATGATGACCAAATAGGGCAGATCTATTTGGGTGAAGAGGAACTCAAAGTCCGCAGGATAGGCCATGACGCCATGATGGAACAAGACGCGGTACACATTGGATATGAAGCAGATGTGACAGCACACCTGCTCGACACCAACGGAACAAAAATCGGAGTCACAGGGCTTCTGGACACAGGAGCGGTGGTGAGTGTGATGCCGATAAAAACTTGGGAAAGAATGGGCTTCACACGGGAAGATCTGATTCCTACGAACCTCCGACTGGCCGCCGCAAATCGAGGAGCCATCTACGTGGCCGGAAGAACACCGATAACGGTCCTTCACATGGGAGGACGAGACCTTTGGATGAGCTTCCTGGTGGTAGAGAATCTGGACGACGCCGACCAATTCATCTTGGGCAGAGATTTTGTCAGGAATTTTGACGTGATGATTGACTTGAACAACGGTCTAATACGGATTAGAAACCCGGACCGAAAGTATGTTAAGAGACCAATTAATAGGATAATAACAGATGAAAATAAGGTACCAGTTTTTTTGGATAGAAAAGTAAAGTTACAACCAGGACAAGCTGTAGTAGCAATTTTTAGAATGAGAAATTTAAATTCGTTAAGTGATAGCAAACAGGTTTGCTTAGTACTGAATCCAAATAGTCAGAGTTCGGTGATTTTAGGCCGGAGCTTCTCGGTAACGCGAAACGGACTGTGTGTCAGTGTGTTGTTGAACACACTGGACACCACGGTTTCAATCCAGCGTTGAAAGAAGCTTGGCTACGCCTTGCCGATGAGGACCGACTATGAGGAGACACAAAACTTGAAGAAACATAATGTGAAAGACTGTCCTTATCATGCAAATAAAGATAAAATCTTAAAGAGAATTAATGAATTAAAATCTATTCATAAATTGTTTTCAATGAAATCCGAAACGGACGACGGCTTATCAAGTTGCTCGAATTTTCCGGAACGCCCCTCGTCATATGAACTAGATTCTGACAAACCGGTTTTGCCAGAAATAGAACATTTAAAAGGAAAAATAGGTGAGGGAGATTTTGAAAAATTGCGGGACCTCCTAAATCGGAACGCCGAGGTATTTTCAAAACATAAGGCGGACATCGGTTGCTGTAATTTCGTCGAACACGAAATCGAACTAGAAGAGGGTGCCGTTCCCCATAGGGAAGGCGCAAGGCGAATGACGCCACATAAATCGGAAGCGTGCCGAGCGGAAATAGAAATGTTGCTTGAATACGACATGATAGAACCCTCGAAATCGCCGTGGGCTTGCGGGGTAGTCATGGCGAAAAAGAAAGGGGGGCAGCTTAGATTTTGTTGCGACTTTCGTTACTTGAACGCGGTAACGATTAAAGATGCGTACCCGATACCGCGAATAGACGAGAGCCTATCTAAACTTGGTGATGCAAAGTTCTTCACCACATTGGACTTGGGTTCTGCCTTCTGGCAGGTTCCTCTGCGAAAGAAGGACAGAGAGAAAACCGGATTCGCGTGCGAATTGGGTTTGTACCAATGGAAGAGGATGCCCTTCGGCTTGTGCAATGCAACAGCAACTTTTCAAAGGCTGATGGCTCAGGCTTTGACAGGAGTGACCAAAAAGTACGGGAATCTCTTGATGTGCTACGTGGATGACGTAGTCATAGCGACACCAACCCTGGAGGATCACATTGATCGACTCGATGAGGTCTTCGGATGTATGAAAAGAGCAGGCTTGAAATGCAAACCATCGAAATGTGAAATCCTGAGGGATTCGATCAAGTACCTGGGAAGAATGGTGGACAGGCATGGTGTGAGGCCAGATCCGGAAGCAGTAGAAGCAGTGATGACATGGAAGGCTCCAAGAACGGACACACAGCTCATGAGCTTCCTAGGGTTTGCCAATTACTACCGAGAATTCATAAAAGGATACGCGGACAAGGTGTACCCGATGCAGAAGCTGATGCGCAACAAGGGGAAGAAGTTCGAGTGGAACGATGAGGCACAAGTTGCTTTCGAGAACATAAAGCGGGAACTGTGCGAAGCGCCAGTGCTGGGCATGCCTACAGAAAAGGGCATGTATGTTCTTGACACAGACGCATCGGTGGTGGCCATCTCAGGAATATTGCATCAAGAGCAAGAATGGAACGGAAGAACAGTTCTCCGTCCCATTGCATACGGCAGCAAAGTCTTGAGTGACACAGAGATGAAATATGGCGCACCAAAAGCAGAAATGTTTGCAGTAGTCACCTTCGTGGAGAAGTACCGTGCATACTTGGGGAGCGCTCCCTTCAAGTTACGCGTGGACAACAGAGCGTTATCCTGGTTGAAGACCTACTCGATGGATCAGAGTTATATTGGTAGGTGGATAGTAAGACTGGATGGCTACCATATGATAATCGAACATAGGATGCGTGACAAACACCAGAATGCTGACAGCCTCAGTAAGAAAACTGAATTCTATGAAAGATTGGAGCAGAAGCAGGCCAATCAGGCGGAAGTAAAGGAGGGATTCTCGTTTCTGGACAAAGAAACTTATGAAGCGCTTCCCTTAACGAGATGGTTGGATAAGTCTGGACATCCAATTCCAGGGCATCCTGAGTTACCTGTAGAGAAAGCAGCCGAGATAAAGATCCTGTCCAAGGAGGATCCGGTCCCCTTGGATTTGTTGCTGCGCTCGAACCTGGTCCAGCAAGAACTCTCTCGCATGAATATAAACAGCCTCTCATTATTGGATAAAACGGTGCAAGTCACACCACAAGTAAGGCGGATGCTGGGTGGATTGTTAGAAAGAGAAGTGACCAGAGATGACCCCGAGTGGACAGCAGCAGTGGCATCGCTGACAGTCAGTGCGAAGGTGAAGATCATGCCGTCCAGACGACATAACGAAGAGAACGAGAGGGATTGTAGGACAATAGTTCAGCAACTAGTATCCTCAATACCCCAAGAGATTTTAACCAGTACTTCTTACGGACAGAAAGGACAGGAGAGCGGCAGGCAAAAGAAAACTGTCACCTTTGTAGACCGGGATAAAGACGGTGAAGTTGTAAAACAAAATCTGCTGCACGACTATTTGTCCGGGGAGAAGGATGAGGAGAAAAACCAGCGATCACAAGATCAACACCCGGGACAAGTGAATTGGTCCGGGGAGTCCGAGATAGACGAGAAAATTCCTGATGAGAAACAGGACCTAGAGAACAAGGTTTTGTCCGGGGAGTTCAGATGGATGCGAAGGAAATACAGACATGATCTGGAGGAGCGTGCAGTCTCCAGCACAACACCTTCGACGGATAATGATTCCCGAAACTCAGGAATGGATACCTATTCCGACAGAAATTCGACCTCGGGATCAGAACTGTCAGAACTAGCGATACACACGCTACTAGTGGAAACTCGGGCGAGAGACCTGGACAGAGAGGTGTACCAGGATCCGGACAGCGATCGCTACCTTATACCGAGCGAAAGTGTCTTTGACAACGCAGCGGATGACTTAGAAACAATAGCAGTATCGAAACGTTCGATGAGCTTATTGCCACAGAAAGAGGCAGTCAGGACTGATCTTCAACCGTTTCAGCAAGAAACACAACCGTTGGCGAAGATTTGGTGTGTTAAGATGGAAGAAGACACACATCAGCCCAACGAGCTGAATAGTCAGATGAGGGTCATGAAGACGTACTTGAAGGCGAGATACAGACTCTCGGACCTTCTAAGGGCGCAGAGAAATGATCGCATGACAAGCAACCTAAAAAGGTGGATAGAAAACGGTGCACCTGACAAAGGTGACCTAGAAGAAGACAGCTATAGGATCCTGAGACAATACTTCATTCAGAAGGAGGGGAGATTATATCTGAACAAGGACGGGATCGTGGCTTGCAGGAGAAGAGAAGAAGACAAGGTCTTATACAAATATAACGCGATAGTGTTGCCGCAACTCTATCAGACAGAACTATTATTCAGGTCGCATGATCAGATGGGCCATCAAGGGATCGACAAAGTGTATCAGAGGATCCTGAAGCGCTTTGAGTGGCCTGGAATGAAAAAGGCAAGTGAGAAATGGGTAACAGCCTGCCTGTCATGCCAACAGGTCAAGGATCCAAGGAAGTTGCGATTTCTTTTACAGTCGATTGAGTCGTCTGAATTCAACGAGGTGGTGCAGATAGATCACCAGAAGATATGCATGACAGACAGCGGTTACAACCAAGTCTTGGTCATGATAGATCACTTCACGAAGTATGCAGAGGCCGTGCCCTGCATAACTGCCTCGGCGGAAGAGACATGCGACCACCTGATCAATACGTGGATAGCAAGACATGGTTGTCCAATGACGTTTCAATCGGAAAATGGAACGGCTTTCGTAGGCGAGCTTACGAAAGAGCTTATGAGACGGTCACAAGTCGCTCAGGCTCACTCCACGACATACCATCCTCAGACGAATGGCTTAGTGGAAAGACAGAATAGGACGTTAGTGTCGATGCTGAGGGTATATTGTTCCAGGTACATGACCGATTGGGACAGATACCTTCCACAGGTGATGGGAGCTTATAATAGCACGCAACACTCCACCACTGGGGTCAGTCCACACATGATGCTGACGGGACACGAGAAGTCTTTACCCTTGACATTCTTCTACCCAGAGTATGAGGGGAAGAAAACATCTCCACAGGTTTACGTGAGGGATGTGATCAGACGTCAACAGGAGTTGAACGATCTGTGTAGACGAAATACTCAGCAAGCACAGGCAAGGCAGAGGAAAAGATTCGACAAGAAAGCAGCTGGTGCAAAAGCTTACTCGGTGGGAGACTATGTATGGGTATTTCAGAACGTTATACCACCGAAAGGGACAAAGAAACTTCTAAAGAAATGGAGGGGACCCTTCATGATTACGGAGGTGCACCAGGAGGGACGCTTTTATAGACTGAGTACTGGCCGGGCCGCCCACTACGAGAACATCAAGCCACACAATCCATCGACAGAAGACTGGTGTATACCTGCAGACATGGAAGAAGGGGATTATTTAATGATGGATCCTGCTTGTGAGGTCAATGAAAAGGGCACCAGGGAGAAGAACGATGGAAACGAGGTCGTAGTGGAAGGTACGGATACACCATTGGACCTGGATCCAAACGAACAGATCGAAGCGGAAGATGAAACCTTACCCTACGCAGAAGAGGATTGGCGGGATCCCGAACAGACAGAGGTTCCCAAGAACTTGGAACCAGATCTTCCGCTCACGATTCAGACTCGTCAGAAGGACGGGACGAGACAAAGAAAGAAATACAATCCTTACGGTGACGACTTTGTAGTGGATAGGATAGATCTAAAGAAAATAGTGGAGGAAGTAGTGGGTTTAGAGGAAATAACCGTGTCACAAGACATTGACATAGTCGATGATCACAACGATGAGTGGGTTGACGACTGGTCGAAACCCGAAGTAGAATTCGACGATGAGCAACAGCAGTCAAATGAACAAGACCTGACGAACCTGCGTGTCTTAGAGTGGCTGAACGAAATGACATCAGACCCTAAAGAGACCAACGTTACGATTCAAGACGTAGATCGCGAAAGCGCGAAATACATTAAGACCAAACGAGATGATCCTTCCTGGGCTGCCCAGGAAGGACAACTTCTCATTCCAGCTTCTAACCTTGACTTAATACCCGGTATGCGATCGACGGGGACGCCGATGGATATTTTTGTCCGGGGAGTGGGGGTAGGACTTACCCACACTGAAAACTTGATAATAAAAAAATTAAGAATAGCAAGAGAAACAGGAGACTTAGAAGCAGAAACAGGTGAAGAACCTAAGAAACCTGACATAGGCAGGGTAGTTGAGTCATATTTTAATTTACCAAATGAATATTCTAGTAACATAATACTAACAGACAGTGATTTCATACTCACAAACAGAACATGTGCAGTAGCAATCACCGCAGACATGAGTTTTAGGACGACGCTAGCGGCAGATTTTAAGAGGGAATATAAAAACGTGGAATTCCTTTGGAAGCAAAGACCAGGGATAGGAGGCGTAGCAGCCTTACCCCCGGCGGTGTCGCAGATACCGGGAAAGTACTTGTGCTTCTTGGTAACGAGGGCGACGGAGAAGCAGCACGTGGACCCAGAAAACCTAGTCTTGTCTTTGACGAGGCTGAGGGACTTCCTTGTGGAAATGGACGTGAAGGAGCTCTCGCTTCCAGTGTACGATCCAAATAGAGGAAGACTGCATCCTCGGGAATTGTACGCGCTTGTACACGTGATATTCTCTGATACGAACATACAAGTATATCTACATAAGAAATATTATTTAAGTATAGGCTGAGTGATGTGCGAAAGAGTGTTAGGCCAAAGACCAAGTTGCATGTAATATGTGATATGTGTGTTATGTTATGTTATGTTATGTGTTAGGTTATTAAGATCATGGGTAAGTAAGCGTTAGTGACCATGAACAACTAAATGACGATCTTGGGAATAGATCCAAAGTTTGGACTGTCCAATCTTAGGTCGAATTCCAAAATTTTAAAACCAATTGATTTTAATAAATTTTAGGATAAATATCGTTTTATCTGAACTGTTTTAAGCAGATTTTAACGATATAAGTTAAGGTGAAACTGACAGGTGTGACAGTCGTGATTCCTTTTCTAGATCCTGATTGATCATTTAATTGCTCATTTGAGTCAAAACTTGAAATCGAAATCAAATCAAACTTGGAAAGAACAGTATGGACAATTTCAACCTGGATGAATTGATGGACCTGGCAGAGCCATATGTAGGACCGATGGTAGATGCGATCTATCGTCGGCTGATCGAACGAGACTTCGCTCTGGAGGACCCAGAGGTGGTCATGTTGCTGACCGCCCTGATTAACATCTTGGGGCACGACAACCGTGGGGACCGCCCCACGGAAGTCCTGTTGATGGCAGCATATGGAGAAAGAGGAGTACTAGACCGCCCGAACATGAGAGTGATGAGGTGGAGAAACGGGGCTCTCTCAGGGAGTGACTTGGCGAATGAGCCTGGATTGGGAAGTTCTTGGACATACCAACCAGGTGAGATGCCAATGCCCTCTAAGCCTAAACCTGGGCTGACGAGAATGCATCGGGAGATGAACAGCGAGGCGACCTCGTCTGGTTCACCACTGAGAGCAGCTGTGCCACCAAAAGGGGCGAAAGTAACACAGAAGGTTCAGACGAACCAAACCATACAAGATCTGGACGAGATGAACGATCAGCTGAGAAGTACGAAGAACGAGTTAGACGATATGAAGAAGACCATGCTGGCGATGGAGGAAGACCGGGACATGTGGAGAAAGTTGTTTGAAGACTGCAACAAAAAACAGGGTCAAGAGATCGAACGCTTAAGGCAGGAATACAAAGAGCGATCGGAGCAGGTGGCGTTGATAACGGCCGTGGAGAAAGTAATACCTGCAAGGGATATTCCTCGTGGGCAGTCCCCGATGGAGCTCTTGACGCCTCGAGAAATGAGTCAAACAACGGAGACACGACCTCCAGTGGAGACAAATCGAGTAACGATCCCGGATCCTAGCGACACCTTGGGTGACCCCGTCGTAGAACAGACAGTGAGAAAACTGATAGAGACAGCTGGACGATTGGTCGCTAACAAGAATGCACCAGGTTCCGGGGTGACTGCACCCTATGGAACGATTGACGATACGGGCAGAGTACAACTCTCCCAGACAGTAATCAGACAAGGGATGAGTAACGTGACACCACTCATGGGGAACTCGAGAATCCCAGAGAGGAAAGTAAGGAAGATGCCAGCGAAGAAAGTGTCTCGTGTAATAGACGTGCAGAAGAATAATCAATTGAAGTATAATTTCACGGGAGTTCCGGAGACAGATCCGAGGGCCTGCTTCAATCGAGCTACCTGGAGCCCGGCTGTGAACCTGCAGCAACCACCACTCGGGACATCTCACCTGATATTGGGAGACAGCTTAGTCAGAGTGCTGTCGAATTTGAGGACCTCATGGGTCACCACGGTGATGGCCTTTGGAGGCGCGACGATTGCCCAATTATATCGCATGGTGGAGCTGATGAATCCAGGGAAGATACCCAATGTGATGATCTTAGTTGGGACGAATGATATCTCCAGAGGATCAGATGAGCAGGAAGCACTGTGGGAATCAATGATGGTGTGTTTGTTCACTACTCTCTGGCAGAAGTTCAGTTGCGCGGTACTGACCGTTTGCACGGTGCCAATGAACGCAAGAAGCCTGACAGCATCAGGAAGAAGGCACAACGAGGGAGTCATGAGATGGAACAACATCTTGAGAAACCTAGCAAATCGAAATGCCGGAAGAATGATCCTCATGGACATTGAACATGAATTGAGAGCCATGGATCAAGCCAGAATGACCACAGATGGCATCCACTTCGACAGTGTCGAAGGACAAGCTTGGTTGAATCGAGTCTTCCAAGAACGGTTGGATGAGCTGGAAGCAGAATTCTTTGACACAGGAGTACTGAAGGAAGAAGGAACGGTGAGTGATACGGTGATCACCACCTTTGTGCCTCCTAACCTGGAAACACGCTTGGGTACGGTCCCAGCCGTCACAAATTACCAGCAACAAAGCTCCAGTGAACCAGGTCGAAGAACAGACGTACAGGATCGGTTGGGAGAAGCACCGATGAGGAGGACAATTCATCCTAGGAGAAGGATAGGACCTGTCAACCAACCAATCGAAGAAGTAGCTGGCACATCTAGATCGGAGACTAGATCGGAGACGACGAGTACCAGTCGAGAGGAGAGACCGAGCAGAGGCTCATTGATGTGGTCGCGATCCATACCGTCTCCTTGGCATATATACAAAGACGAACTAATGAAGCTGGACCTACAGAGAGTGAGCTTCATCGAAGATGCAAGGAGGATGCTGAATGGAGCGACGCTATCCGTCAGCAGATTGTACTCGATAACCGGCGTAGACTGGTTGATAGCCGCTAGCATAAATTTCAGTTCCACGACGGCCTTGAGATTTGCCGACTTGTAGGGACTGCCCTCCAACAACACAATGGGACCTGTGAATGCAAGACCGTTGCAAGATGTGAGATTGAACCATGATGAGAGGAATCGTGAAGAAAGACCAGGAAGATTCCTGACGGCGAGAGCGCCGATTGGACAACACGTGAAGATATTTAGGCAACTGACGACACCACCTGGTCATGTGAAGGAGAGGGTGTACCCAAAACTAGTGAACCAAGATGGTGATGCCCAGAGATATGGCGGATTGACAGCGATAAAGAAAGATGAGACCATCTTCGCCGCCTACGACAAAGCAGAGATGAGAAAGGCCAAAATCATGGTAGTAGCGAATTCAGAGTTCGTGTACACCTCTAAGTCTTTGTTTTGGCCGGACGTCATAATGCTGGCCGCAGTTGACCTAGACCTATTGCAATCAGTGTCATTGGCTATAGGGGTACAAAGGCAGACAGAAATGAACCCGATAACGATTGTGTTTGCTGGTATCAATGACCATCTACACAGTAGAGGTTTTCTGAGCAGGCTCAGAGATTCTGCAACAGCAGAAAACGCAGTATGGCCAGCGATAAAAGACATCCTGGAGTCGATGGGTGAAGTGGTGGACGCGACGAAGGAGGGATCATTCAATAAAGTGACGTTGAGAGTAGTATTTGCGTTGTCTCCGGGATATGCACATCTCCCGGATGGACTGAAATTTGTGTATGCAATAGTAGCCTTACTTTCGGAGGGAAAATATGATGTGATCATATCAGCCCCGAATCGCATGATAGAAACGGAGAACCTGAGGCCACTTAAGGCTGAACTGCCTGCAGTATGGTCAGATATCTCAAACAAGATGAGAGGGTTCAAGGACCACGCGCTACACATGTTGGTGTTGGACGAAGTGCTGGGGTTGGAACTGTCCAACTTCAGTCGGCAACTCAAACTGAAACCAGGAATAGATGACGACCATCGAGTAATCACGGCAATGTCCAACGACTTGTGGTTCCGAGCAATGGAAGTGGCGAGTGAAGACACGAGAAGAAAGAATTCACTGGAGACGAGAGCTCATCTGGAAGCGATGGTGCTGAGAACCAAGCCGGAAGCAAACCAGTGGCTACACCTGAATCCTAGAGTAGCGGCATTGGGTGCAGATGCTTTTCAGCAAGGCCCAGTAATGATCACTAAGATACACTCCTACTTGTTGAAGGAGGTGAACCTGGCGGAAAATGCCGGAGAAAAGACAGCTGAGTTCGTGAACAGAATGTGTCAGATTACTCTGGAAACCTTCTGGACCCAGGAAGTGAAGGGACAGGAGGGATTTGAAAGGACAGACAGCATGCTAGAAGGGTTGGGAGCCGGATGGACCGCGTCCTTCTTGGCAAAAGTTTACCCGAAAGTCTCGCACTATTTGATAAAGGAATTCCTCCAAGCAGTAGTGAAAGTATCGATAGTGGAATTAATAGCCTTGTTCGTGACGTTCGGAGCGGAGAGTTTCGTAAAAGGACCGGCGATACTGCTTACGGATGGAATACAGAACCTGCGACTAGATGGACTTCTGACATTGATCGCAATAACCCACGGAAACTTGGGCGGACTGATGAAACTGGCACGTTGTCCAGAGCAGATGAAAGAGAGAGTGAGGAATCTGGATATGAAGAAATCCACGGACTCGTGGAACAAAATAAGAGACCTGAGACACACTCTTATCCAGTATCTCTTGCAGCAAAATCGCTTTGGAACCGGAGAAGACGAGACAATTGAAAGAGAGGAAGATGTTAGACGACATGTTGGAGGCATGCCGCTATTAACAGATTTGAGCTTAGCTATGAGAATCGATCCCTTGGCGCTGATCAGAGGAGTCACGGAGTTCGTGACAGTGATCTATGGACCAGCAGTCACCTTTGCGTTCCCTGACGTTAAAGTGGAAGCATCTAGGAGGTCGGTGCTGCACCTGAACCTCATATCGGCAGTGGACGGTGGTACACTGAACTGGTGCGAGCAGCACGCATTGCGAGAGCTCATGAGTGAAGATCTGTTATTTGCGAAAATATCGGAGCCAGAGATGACAGTCATCAATTTTGACGATCACTTCTGTGACCGCATGGGAGAAGTAGAAAGAGGGCACATCGAGGTGTTTCCAAAGCTTTGGAATCTGAGGCCCTATGACAAAACGAATGGTGAAATGACCAGAGTGCCTCGTCTCACAGCAGCCTATCACAAAGTGAGAGAAGAGACGAAGGACTGGGGCGATTACAAGAAGCTACCGGAGGCAATCCCTGAATTCCCTCTGATAAGAAGGATGCTGCTCGGAGCAGTCTCCGTAGTACAAACTCCTAGATTGAGAGCATTCGAAACCAATGAAAGGAGAGTAGGGAATTTCATGGGAACGATGGATCCATACTTCGTAGGGAGAAATGCCGCCGTGTTACAGTACACACGATTTGCATACACGGATCAAGCGACGAGAAGGCGAATAAGCAACGCCGCTACTCCCAAGCCTGGAAGATTTGATGAGGAATGGAAAGGACTAGGCTTAGCTCCGATGAGAATGAGAGGCAGGACAGAATTGCCTGAAGCCTCATTGATCCTGACCAGTGTGAGGAAGGAGATGAAAGTTGGAGGAGTATTGCAGACGAGAACTTTCCTAGCACCCTTCGGCTGCGAAGAAATCAAAGTGGTCCATGGAGAAGAGGAAGATAAATCGGCCGGTACATTGCTCATACCGAGATTCCATGAAGAAGCCGACAATGACGAACAAGGACCATCGAACTCGAATAAGGATAAGTCAGAAGGAGATGACGGACAGGGTGGAAGCCGTCAGACTGAAGAACCCATGCAACAAGATCAAGCTGGTGGGGAAGACGACAGGGCATCGACAGGAGGAGCATCCAGCCTGGATTTTAACATCTTCAGTGATCTTGAAAACAATGCGGATACGTTGGAAGCAACTGAGCCAGCGGATGAAGGCACCTCGACACTGGAGCCTCCGTCAGCCTTTATGGAAATGAAACGGAATTTGCCGGAGAGCAGCTCTCCTGGCAATTCAAGAAATAACGACCAGAGAATCCTCATGGAATCACCTCGGAGGAGAAGAATAGAGGCCTCAGCCAGAGTACCTTTCTTGGGAACGCTGCCCGAAGAAGAATGGGAAGTACATCACCGAGACCACGAGAGTAGGACGGGATGTAAGCTGGACAGAGTGGCGTTCATGGAAGAAGTCTGGACTGTGGTTCAGAGCTATGGGACCCAATCCATCCTCAAAACAGGTCTCAATCAACCCTTGATGAGAGAAGTACTTGACAAGCTTGATGAGTGTGAAGGGAGACTGAGTGAGTTAGTGATCGACTCAGCCACTGATGAGAGTGAAGCGAATTCTCCCATCAAGATGACACCGCAGAACGATGAAGGAGAGGTGGTGTACCTGTCAAGGACCAGGAGAGGAACGATGCGATCGAAAATGGTGATTGATAAAATCAATGCGATGAAAATGAAGTTAGGCAGCAGAGTGATGCCGAGGAGAATTGGAAAGACAAAAGTGGATTCAGAAATATCGATGAAAGCTGGTAACTCAGCGAAAAGGAAGCGAGTCGAAGAAGTCATGGATTTGGGGCAAGGTGATTATCAATTGTCTGGCACAGATAGAATATTAACCGATATAGCGATGGTGCCACCCATTCTCATGGCGGGAATAAAGTCAACCGGTTATAAATCCAAAAGGAGTGACCGCACTCTGACTGGAGCAACGTTAGAAATGGAAATACTCAGCCAATGTGGAGAGAGCAAAATGGGGGACTTCAAGCCATCTCCCATGAATCATGGATAGGGAAGTGTTGCAGGACAACTAACACCAGTGGAATACAACAGACTAACAGTGTCTGAGACAGTGTCGATAGATGAACCCACCGGTGGATACATGGAGATGTTGGAATACCGAAACTCGGCTAGAGGGTATGTAATGGCCCTGGAAGAAGAAAAAGCCATGGAGGGTTATCTGGAAACAATGTTGCAAGGCACCACCCTCAAGCAGAAGGCGTATGGAACTTTGGCGTCGTCTGACGTAGAGGCGGAAACGATCGAGCAGTTAGTGAGCCTTCCATGGAAAGCAGTAGTGTTGAGGTATTTCGAGGAAGAAATGAGGACTACGCCAAGAATACATGCTCTCGTGGCAGTACCTTACGTAAGGACAGAGTTACAACTCAGGTTCGCCTGGTGTATGATGGGACTGACTCGCGAAGAATATGATTCAGAAGAAAGAAAGAGATCAAAAGAAGGAAAGGTTTTCCTTATGACGAATCTGAGGGATCTGATAGTCCAGGAGGGAGCAGCAGTAGCGTGTGCGAAGCGGAGAGACGCTCTCTGTTTCATTCGATTCCTGATAGAGCAAATTTCAGTACCTGCATTAAACACTTGTGTTAAAATGTTGAAGGAAGGCGATGAGCGAACGAAAGCCTTGTTCTTACTAGCAATGCTGGAGATGCAGCAAAGTAAACCGATGAGGGTGAACATGAAAGAACCTGAAGAATTGGAACCCATGAAAAAGATAGACGAGATCAGGAGATTCTCCAACAAGGAGGTGAGACTCACTAAAGAATCTATGGGAGCATTGCCGAAATCCAGTGAATACTGTGGACCGATCAAGAAGAAGTCATATAGCTATGTATCTGGGATCTTAGGGATAGCGTACAATCCTTTCCTGAGTGAAGACATACGTGATTGCTTCTTTGATTATGAGCAGGCGGTGTTACTAAGATTCTGGACGTCCAGAATTGTAACGATTAAAAGCGTCAACAATTCACAGGCCAAATTGGGACTGGTCTTGGAAGAAGAGGTGACTGCACCTTCAGTACCAAAATCCGACAAGAGAGTGGAGTTTGGGTTGGGATTCTCAGATGAATTACTGAGAACGAGCTTGATGGCAGTGTGGGAATTGATGAGACCATCATGGTGTCCTAGTCCCAACGCTGACTCAATATTACGGGCGACACAAGACGTACAGAGGGAACTGAATGCAGACTGTAACCTGCGTGACCTCAACATCATATATAATGTGATGATAACAGCCTCTATGAGCAACGGAGAAGATAAAGTGGAGTTGCCTGGCTGGGGACCAGAAGACTGGGTCAAACCTGGTAGCTGTCTGGCGGAAGTCTGTGGACTAGAGGGTCACGTCTGTGGAAGTCTAGACTGTGTGAAAACCCTGGAGAAACAACACAAGCAGTTGACAGTATTGTTTGGAAATGTAGTGATGAAAGCGAGAACGGAAACAGAACTGATAGCAGATTGCCATGGAGGCACCGATGTGAATCTAGTGACAGCACTAGGATTCTACAGCATGTTTGGTTCTTTAGAGTCACTATTGAATCTAGAACAGAAACATGAGATGGTCACAGCCATCAGCGTAGAAGTATTTCCAGGAGTTCTGCAGACTGAGCAGAAGTATATAGGAAAATGGAGGGAAGCAATCGAAACAGAGATGAACATCAGACACAGCGAAACTTATTGTAGACCATCAGGAGCACGATATTTGGTGGGCTCAACGTTGGCTCCAATGTGCAAGAGCAGATATCCTGTACATTTCGTAGCTGTGGACGTAAAGAGTACAAGAGCGATTGTGGATCAAGCCTTCTCAGTGCCGAAGTGTGTGAGATTAGCGAGGATGTCTGAAAAGTCTTACGAGTTACTATGTAAGATGTTCTCAGCAATTCCAGAGAGAACCAAAGAAGAGTTGGAGTCAATACTAGGAAATAAGTTCATGGGATATGTGAGCGGGAACTTCAGTGACTTCGAAAAACAGAAACAGGGAGGATCAACTGTCACAGATTACAATGCAGTAGATGAGAATGATGAAATCCACCGAGTGATGATGGAAGTGGAACCATTGCTGGAAGCTTCGTGAAAACGTAATTGGAGGAGCATCATGTTGACTCATGATGAGTTTCCTTGCCACTGCTTGCTGCAGACCTGGTGGTATCCCAAGCGTAGTAATCTGATGTTGATCTGGGACTCTGGAGAGCTGCTCTCCATGGGTTTACCAGATTCATCACAGCCCGTAACAATAGTGATAGTGGGATTTATGATGGCAATACGATGGCTGGAAGCTCATGTGAGAGAAAATAATAGACAGGAGGCACCGACGAGAGAACAATTACGGAAATTAGATTGTCTAAAAGATTTAGATCTTTTTGAGACAATGTGCAAAGTTCTAAACATTCCGATGGAAGTGAAGAAGATATGGGCAAGAAAACGATTGATGCCATGGTTCAGAGCTAGCATGACTGCATGGTTGTACGAGTATGCGAAAAAGCATATGTCGAAGCATGGCAGAGTATACAGTGAATATCAGCTGGACATTGGGGCAGGAGTTTTCAAGCGAGCTTTCGTGACCCATCGGAATGCAGTGACCACCGCTGTGAAAAGAATTTCCAGGACGAGCGAGCGTAGTGGAAATGAGAAGGCAGAGATGCTGAAAGAAGATTTGGAGAGAAACGTGACGTTGTGTCTCCACAACAGCTTCTGTAGAAACAGAGAATCAAACGTGGATCCCCTACCTTGCTGTAAGCAGAGGGTGGAAGAGCAGAAGTGTTGGAGGACGGCTTCCAACATCGTCAGGATAGTCAATGACGTGCTACAAGACACGGAAACCGAAAGTGCGGAGTCAGTGTCACAGGAGGAGGAAATGGAGCATTGACGAATGGTCGAGAAAACAAGAGGCAGCAAGAAAGAAAATTAGAGGAATTTAGAAGTTTTAGAACTTCTAAACGACGAAAAAGAGGAGAACAAAGGGATGATGAAGAAAAGTCAAAACTCAGAATTGTTTTATGTGTGTGAAAAACTCAAGTGAGAAACCAAGCAACCAAGTTGTAATTGAAAACTGAAACATTTAGTTGAGTTTTGAAATTGTTGCATTTATAAATTTGCATTTTGGTTTTAGTTGAAGTGGCTTTAGAGACACTCACTTATTATTTATTTAGAAAGGCTTGAGGGAAGAGTATATTGAAATATTCCAGCCTGCATGATTGTTTTTAAATCACTTAGGAAAACTGATCACTTTGTGGTGATGTGGAAAGCTTGAGTAATCTCTCGAAGAGGGAGATTGTTTCATTGCTTTTTCTAACCACAAAGTTTCTTAGTTTTAATATTCAGGACAATAAACAAGCAAGATTTCCGAAGGGAAGGAGCATAATAGGATAATTTTAGCTTGTTGGTTGGCAGGACTGTCCTGCAAGCCAGCACCTTTTAAATCTAAGAGAAAAAGTTTCAATCGGGACATTGACACTGGAAGTCAGAAAATATGTTTTATCTTAAGTCATATCCTCAATGTGCAGATTAATGAAAGAATTTGAAGGCTATAGTGATGTAGTATGATGCCATTTATAATCTGCAATGAGTCGATGTGACGTAGATAAAAGTAATTTCGTGCATTTTGTAAATTCTGTTCGATGACACTGTAACCATTTAGAACATTGCGCGATTCAATGAGGACATTGACCGGACTGTCCGGGGAGTATGTGACATTCGACCAGAATGGACCAAAATGCAGATCCGGCAGATTCGAGTTTTTAGCAGCGAAACTTCCGAATTGGCAATTTTGAAGGTATAAGAGCGTTATTGGAACGATTGGCCAAACGGTGAAGGCTAGGATATTCTGGTATTTTGAAAATTTAAAAATTCGAAGTATGACGTCACATTTCTGAGAAATGCTGAAACGGCCATTTTTAACAAAAAACGAGTGAAAAAACAGAACAACAACGTTGGTTGCGCTGACGAGAACAACTTGATCGAAATTGAAGAAGTCGAAATTGAAGAAAAACAGCAGCAGAGTGCAGAGAACGTTCCGAGTTGCAACTATTGTGCTGCTACAATAGTTGCAAGGCCGTTGCGAACAACGGTGAAGGGTAAGAAATCAGCCCTCCGTGTTATCGTGAATTCGGACTTGAGGAGCTTGATTCACTGGATTCGGGAATCCGGAAGGGTCTCGGGACGGAAAACTTTTCTTGACTCATATGAACTTTTAGCATCCTGTCATGTCCTGACTTGAATTTAATTGATATTTGGATTAGTTTTGACAAGGATGAGGTGCTAAGAGTTGGGGGGGAAAGGGTTGATCCATCTTCGATGGAGATGATGATTTTTATCTACTGAACAAAAACAATAGTAATATAATAAATAGTAGCCCTGTTTTTAGGAGTGACCTCGTGGTCTGGGGATACTGAGACCCAGCCATGAGCTCACTATTTTTGCATGTAATTCAGTTAATTTGAGCGTTCTGGTCGAAGCCGGAGAACAGTAACGTTTTTGTCGACCCGATGTAAGAAAGACCACCGAAAAGTACTGGCGTGGTAGAGACGGTGAAAAACATGCAAAGCTCTGTTTAGACGCTAGCCAGTCATCTTAAGGCTTAGTTTTGTTATCCGTCGATATGTATCTTCCGGGCAAATGTTACAAACCGTCTCTACCAAGCCAGTACTTTCGGTGGTCTTTCTAGCATCGGGTCGACAAAAAACGTTACTGCTTTCGGCTTCGGTCAAAACACTTAAATTAACTTAATTACATGCAGAAATAGTGAGCTCATGGCTGGGTCTCAGTATCCCCAGACCACGAGGTCACTCCTAAAAATTTGGCCATTGTGTTCGGCGTTCTAAATCGGAACGCCGAACACAATGGCCAAAATGCAATCTCTGCAGAATTCGGAATTTTAGCAGTAAGCCTTCCGGATTGGTGGTTTTTAAGAACTAAGGGCGTTATTGGAACGTTTAGCCAAACGGTGAGGGCTGGAATATTCTAGTATTTTAAAATTTCAAAAATTCGAATGATGACGACACATTTCTGAGAAATGCTGAAACGGCCATTTTAACAAGAAACGAGAGAAGAAACTCAACAACATTAGTTGCGCTGACGATAGCAACGACAATCGTGATAAGAAAAACAGCAGCAGATTGCAGAAAACGTTCCGAGTTGCAACTATTGTGCTGCTACAATAGTTGCAAGGCCGTTGCGAACAACGGTGAAGGGTAAGAAATCAGCCTTCCGGATTGGGAAGAAATCGAGATCAACGGGCTTGATTCACCGGATTCAAGAATCCGGAAGGGTCTCGGGACGGAAAACTTTTATTGACTCGTGTGAACTTTTAGCATCCTGTCATATCCTGACTTGAATTTAATTGATATTTGGATTAGTTTTGACAAGGATGAGGTGCTAGGAGTTGCGGGAAAGGGTTGATCCATCTTCGATGGAGATGATGATTTTTATCTACTGAACAAAAACAATAGTAATATAATAAATAGTAGCCCTGTTTTTAGGAGTGACCTCGTGGTCTGGGGATACTGAGACCCAGCCATGAGCTCACTATTTGCATGTAATTAAGTTAATTTGAGCGTTCTGGTCGAAGCCGGAGAACAGTAACGTTTTTGTCGACCCGATGTTGGAAAGACCACCGAAAAGTACTGGCTTGGTAGAGACGGTGAAAAGCATGCAAAGCTCTGTTTAGACGCTAGCCAGTCGTCTTAAGACTTAGTTTTGTTATCCGTCGATATGTATCTTCCGGGCGAATGTTACATACATGTTTTTATGGCGCTCCACGGTGGGCCCATACTCTGGGGATCAAAGCAGGGTAGTTGAGTCATATTTTAATTTACCAAATGAATATTCAAGTAACATAATACTAACAGACAGTGATTTCATACTCACAAACAGAACATGTGCGATAGCAATCACCGCAGACATGAGTTTTAGGACAGCGTTAGCGGTAGATTTTAAGAGAGAATACAAAAACGTGGAATTCCTTTGGAAGCAAAGACCAGGGATAGGGGGCGTAGCAGCCTTACCTCCGGCGGTGTCGCAGGTACCGGGAAAGTACTTATGCTTCTTGGTAACGAGGGCGACAGAGAAGCAGCACGTGGACCCAGAAAACCTAGTCTTGTGTTTGACGAGGCTGAGGGACTTCCTTGTGGAAATGGACGTGAAGGAGCTCTCGCTTCCAGTGTACGATCCAAACAGAGGAAGACTGCATACTCGGGAATTGTACGCGCTTGTACACGTGATATTCTCTGATACAAACATACAAGTATATCTACATAAGAAATATTACTTAAGTATAGGCTGAGTGAAGTGCGAAAGAGTGTTAGGCCAAAGATTAAGTTGCGTGTAATATGTGATATGTGTGTTATGTTATGTTATGTGTTAGGTTATTAAGATCATGGGTAAGTAGGGGTTAGTGACCATGAACAACTGAATGACAATCTTGGGAATAGATCCAAAGTTTGGACTGTCCAATCTTAGGTCGAATTCCAAAATTTTAGAAACCAATTGATTTTAACAATTTTTAGGATAAATATCTTTTTATCTGAACTGTTTTAAGCAAATTTTAACGATATATATTAAGGTGAAACTAACAAGTGTGACATTCGTGATTTCTTTTCTAGATCCTGATTGATCATTTAAATTACTCACTCGAGTCAAAGAATCGAATCAAATCAAACTTGAAAAGAATAGAATGGACAACTTCAACCTGGATGAATTGATGGACCTGGCAGAGGCATATGTAGGACCGATGGTAGATGCGATCTATCGTCGGCTGATCGAACGAGACTTCGCTCTGGAGGACCAAGAGGTGGTCATGTTGCTGAACGCCCTGATCAACATCTTGGGGCACGACAACCGTGGGGACCGCCCCACGGAAGTCCTGTTGATGGCAGCATATGGAGAAAGAGGAGTACTAGACCGCCCGAACATGAGAGTGATGAGTTGGAGAAACGGGGCTCTCTCAGGGAGTGACTTGGCGAATGAGCCTGGATTGGGAAGTTCTAGGACTTACCAACCAGGTGAGATGCCAATGCCCTCTAAGCCCAAACCTGGGTTGACGAGAATGCATCGGGAGATGAACAGCGAGGCGACCTCGTCTGGTTCACCACTGAGAGCAGCTGTGCCACCAAAAAGGGCGAAAGTAACACAGAAGGTTCAGACGAACCAAACCATACAAGATCTGGACGAGATGAACGATCAGCTGAGAAATACGAAGAAGGAGCTGGACGAGATGACCAGAAGCATGCTCCAGATGGAGGAAGATCGGGACATGTGGAGAAAGTTGTTTGAAGACTGCAACAAAAAGCAGGGTCAAGAGATCGAACGCTTAAGGCAGGAATAAAAAGAGCGATCGGAGCAGGTAGCGTTGACAACGGCCGTGGAGAAAGTGATACCTGCAAGGGATATTCCTCGTGGGCAGTCCCCGATGGAGCTCTTGACGCCTCGAGAAATGAGTCAAACAACGGAGACACGACCTCCAACAGAGACAAATCGAGTAACGATCCCGGATCCTAGTGACACCTTGGGTGACCCCGTCGTAGAACAGACAGTGAGGAAACTGATAGAGACAGCTGGACGACTGGTCGCTAACATGAATGCGCCAGGTTCCGGGGTGACTGCACCCTATGGAACGATTGACGATACGGGCAGAGTACAACTCTCCCAGACCGTGATCAGACAAGGGATAAGTAACGTGACACCACTCATGGGGAGCTCGAGAATTCCAGAGAGGAAAGTACGAAAGATGCCAGCGAAGAAAGTGTCTCGTGTAATAGACGTGCAGAAGAATAATCAATTGAAGTATAATTTCACGGGAGTTCCGGAGACAGATCCGAGGGCCTGCTTCAATCGAGCTACCCGGAGCCCGGCTGTGAACCTGCAGCAACCACCACTCGGGACATCTCACCTGATATTGGGAGACAGTTTAGTCAGAGTGCTGTCGAATTTGAGGACCTCGTGGGTCACCACGGTGATGGCCTTTGGAGGTGCGACGATAGCCCAATTATATCGGATGGTGGAACTGATGAATCCAGGGAAGATTCCCAATGTGATGATCTTAGTTGGGACGAATGACAGCTCCAGAGGATCAGACGAGCAGGAAGCACTGTGGGAGTCAATGATGGTGTGTTTGTTCACTACCCTCTGGCAGAAGTTCAGTTGCGCGGTACTGACCGTTTGCACTGTGCCAATGAATACGAGAAGCCTGACAGCATCAGGAAGGAGGCGCCGACGAGAGAACAATTGCGGAAATCAGATTGTCTAAAAGATTTAGATCTTTTTGAGACAATGTGCAAAGTTCTAAACATTCCGATGGAAGTGAAGAAGATATGGGCGAGAAAACGATTGATGCCATGGTTCAGCGCTAACATGACTGCATGGTTGTACGAGTATGCGAAAAAGCATATGTCGAAGCATGGCAGAGTGTACAGTGAATATCAGCTGGACATTGGGGCAGGAGCTTTCAAGCGAGCTTTCGTGACTCATCGGAATGCAGTGACCACCGCCGTGAAAAGAATTTCCAGGACGAGTGAGCGTGGTGGAAATGAAAAGGCAGAGATGCTGAAAGAAGATTTGGAGAGAAACGTGACGTTGTGTCTCCACAACAGTTTCTGCAGAAACAGAGAATCCAACGTGGATCCCCTACCTTGCTGTAAACAGAGGGTAGAAGAGCAGAAGTGTTGGAGGACGGCTTCCAACAGCGTCAGGTTAGCCAACGACGTGCTACAAGACACGGAAACCGAAAGTGCGGAGTCAGCATCACAGGAGGAGGAAATGGAAAATTGACGAATGGTCGAGAAAGCAAGAGGCAACAAGAAAGAAAATTAGAAGAATTTAGAAGTTTTAGAACTTCTAAACGACGAAAAAAGCAGAGAACAAAGGAATGATGAAGAAAAGTCAAAACTCAGAATTGTTTTATGTGTGTGAAAAACTCAAGTGAGAAACCAAGCAACCAAGTTGTAATAGAAAACTGAAACATTTTGTTGAGTTTTGAAATTGTTGTATTTATAAATATGCATTTTGATTTTAGCAGAAGTGGCTTTAGAGACACTTATTATTTATTTAGAAAGGCTTAAGGGAAGAGTATATTTAAATATTCCAGCCTGCATGATTGTTTTTAATCACTTAGGAAGACTGATCACTTTGTGGTGACATGAAAAACTTGAGTAACTTCTTGAGGAGGGAGGTTGTTGCATTGTTCTTTCTAACCACAAAGTT
Source organism: Symsagittifera roscoffensis (assembly GCF_963678635.1). Classification (NCBI taxonomy): domain Eukaryota; kingdom Metazoa; phylum Xenacoelomorpha; order Acoela; family Convolutidae; genus Symsagittifera; species Symsagittifera roscoffensis. The sequence continues at coordinate 1,286,388 of NC_087063.1, read as the reverse complement.
TCTTAGTTTTAATATTCAGGACAATAAACAAGCAAGATTTCCGAAGGGAAGGAGCATAGTAGGATAATTTTAGCTTGTTGGTTGGCAGGACTGTCCTGCAAGCCAACACCTTTTAAATCTAAGAGAAAAAGTTTTAATCGGGACATTGACAATGGAAGTCAGAAAATATGTTATATCTTAAGTCATATCCTTAATGTTCAGATTAATGAAAGAATTTGGAGGCTATAGTGATGTAGTATGATGCCATTTATATTCTGCAGTGAGTCGATGTGACGTGGATAAAAGTAATTTCGTGCATTTTGTAAATTCTGTTCGATGACACTGTAACCATTTTACGAACATTGCGCGATTCAATGAGGACATTGACCGGACTGTCCGGGGAGTATGTGACATTCGACCAGAATGGCCAAAATGCAATCTCTGGAATATGCAAAACGGTGAGGGCTGGAATATTCTAGTATTTTAAAATTTCAAAAATTCGAATGATGACGACACATTTCTGAGAAATGCTGAAACTGCCATTTTAACAAGAAACGAGAGAAGAAACACAACAACATTAGTTGCGCTGACGATAGCAACGACAATCGTGATAAGAAAAACAGCAGCAGATTGCAGAAAACGTTCCGAGTTGCAACTATTGTGCTGCTAAAATAGTTGCAAGACCGTTGCGAACAACGGTGAAGGGTGAGAAATCAGCCTTCCGGATTGGGAAGAAATCGAGATCAACGGGCTTGATTCACCGGATTCAAGAATCCGGAAGGGTCTCGGGACGGAAAACTTTTATTGACTCGTGTGAACTTTTAGCATCCTGTCATGTCCTGACTTGAATTTAATTGATATTTGGATTAGTTTTGACAAGGATGAGGTGCTAGGAGTTGGGGGAAAAGGTTGATCCATCTTCGATGGAGATGATGATTTTTATCTACTGAACAAAAACAATAGTAATATAATAAATAGTAGCCCTGTTTTTAGGAGTGACCTCGTGGTCTGGGGATACTGAGACCCAGCCATGAGCTCACTATTTGCATGTAATTAAGTTAATTTGAGCGTTCTGGTCGAAGCCGGAGAACAGTAACGTTTTTGTCGACCCGATGTTGGAAAGACCACCAAAAAGTACTGGCTTGGTAGAGACGGTGAAAAGCATGCAAAGCTCTGTTTAGACGCTAGCCAGTCGTCTTAAGACTTAGTTTTGTTATCCGTCGATATGTATCTTCCGGGCGAATGTTACAGAAATAGTGAGCTCATGGCTGGGTCTCAGTATCCCCAGACCACGAGGTCACTCCTAAAAACAGTGCTACTACTATTTATTGAATTATTATTGTTTTTGTTCAGTAGATAAAAATCATCATCTCCATCGAAGATGGATCAACCCTTTCCCCCAACTCCTAGCTTCTCATCTTAGTAGAATGAATTCAGATGTTAATTAAATTCAATTCAGGACATAATAGGGAAGCTAAAAGTTTGTACAAGTTAATAAAAGTTCCAGTCCCGAGACCCCACAATAGTTGCAACTCGGAGCGGTCTCTGCTACTTCTGCAATTTGTTGTTGTCTCTCAAACGCATCAAAAATGGCCGTTTCTGACGTTTCTCAGAAATATGACGTCATACTTCGAATTTTTAAATTTTCAAAATACCAGAATATCCTAGCCTTCACCGTTTGGCCAATCGTTCCAATAACGCTCTTATACCTTCAAAATTGCCAATTCGGAAGTTTCGCTGCTAAAAACTCGAATCTGCCGGATCTGCATTTTGGTCCATTCTGGTCGAATGTCACATACTCCCCGGACAGTCCGGTCAATGTCCTCATTGAATCGCGCAATGTTCGTAAAATGGTTACAGTGTCATCGAACAGAATTTACAAAATGCACGAAATTACTTTTATCTACGTCACATCGACTCACTGCAGATTATAAATGGCATCATACTACATCACTATAGCCTCCAAATTCTTTCATTAATCTGCACATTGAGGATATGACCTAAGATAAAAACATCTTTTCTGACTTCCAATGTCAATGTCTTGATTAAAAACTTTTTCTCCTAGATTTAAAAGGTGTTGGTTTGCAGGACAGTCCTGCCAACCAACAAGCTAAAATTATCCTACTATGCTTCTTCCCTTCGGAAATCTTGCTTGTTATTGTCCTGAATATTAAAACTAAGAAACTCTGTGGTTAGAAAGAACAATGAAACAATCTCCCTCTTCGAGAGATTACCCAAGCCTTTCATATCACCACAAAGTGATCAGTTCTCCTAGTTGATTAAAAACAATCATGCAAGCTGGAATATTTAAATATACTCTTTCACTCAAGCCTTTCTAAATAAATAGTAAGTGAGTGTCTCTAAAGCCACAAACTAAAATTAACATGCAAAATTATAAATGCAACAAATTCAAAACTCAACTAAATGTTTCAGTTTTCAATTACAGTTTTCAGTTACAGTTCTCAACTTGGTTGCTTAGTTTCTCACTTGAGTTTTTCACACACATAAAACAATTCGGAGTTTTAACTTCCTCCTCTTCGTCACTCCCTTTTTCTTTTCTTTTTTCCTCGTTCAGAAGTTCCAAAACTTCTAAATTCCTCTAAATTTCTTTCTTTTTTGCCTCCTGTTCTTTCGACCGTTTGTCAATGTTCCATATCCCCCTCCTGTAACGCCGACTCTGCACTTTCAGTCTTTGCGTCTTGCAACACATCGCTAGCCACTCTGACGCTGCTGGAAGCAGTCCTCCAACTCTTCCGCCCTTCTACCCTCCGTTTGCAACAAGGTAGGGGATCCACGTTAGATTCTCTGTTTCGGCAGAAGCTGCTGTGGAGACATCACCTCACGCTTCTCTCCAAATCCCCCCTCAACATCTCTTCCTTCTCCTTTCCACTACGTTCACTTGTCCTGGAAATTCTCTTTACAGCGGGCGGTGGTCACTGCATTCCGATGAGTCACGAAAGCTCGCTTGAAAGCTCCTGCTCCAATGTCCAGCTGATATTCACTGTACACTCTGCCGTGCTTCGACATATGCTTCTTAGCATATTCGTACAACCATGCAGTCATGTTAGCTCTGAACCATGGCATCAATCGTTTTCTTGCCCATATCTTCTTCACTTCCATCGGAATGTTTAGAATTTTGCACATTGTCTCAAAAAGATCTAAATCTTTTAGACAATCTAATTTCCGCAACTGTTCTCTCGTTGGCGCCTCCTGTGTATTGTTTTCCTTCACATGAGCTTCCAGCCATCGTTTCGCCATCATAACTCCCACTATCACTATTTTTATGGGCTGTGATGAGTCTGGTAAGCCCATGGAGAGCAGCTCTCCAGAGTCCCAGATCAACACCAGATTACTACGCTTGGGATACCACCAGGTCTGCAGCAAGCAGTGGCAGGGAAACTCGTCATGAGTCAACATGTGTCTCCTCCAATTACGTTTTCCCGAAGCTTCCAGTAATGGTTCTACTTCCATCATCACTCGGTGGACCTCATCATTCTCGTCTACTGTATTGTAATCTGTAACAATTGATCCTCTCTCTCTCTGTCTCTCAAAGTCACTGAAATTCCCGCTCACGTATCCCATGAACTTCTTTCCCAGTATCGATTCCAACTCCTCCTTGGTTCTCTCTGGAACTGCTGAGAACATCTTACATAGCAACTCGTAAGATTTTTCGGACGTTCTCGTTAGTCTCACACACTTTGGTACTGAGAAGGCTTGATCCACGATCGTTCTCGTACTCTTTACATCCACAGCTACAAAATGCACCGGGTATCTGCTCTTGCACATTGGAGCCAATGTCGAGCCCACCAAATATCGTGCTCCTGATGGTCTACAATAAGTCTCACTTTGTCTGATGTTCATTTCCGCCTCGATCGCTTCCCTCCATTTTCCTATGTGTTTCTGCTCGGTTTGTAGAACTCCTGGGAATACTTCTACTCTGATGGCAGTGACCATCTCATGTCTCTGTTCTAGATTCAATAGTGACTCTAAAGAACTAAACATGCTGTAGAACCCTAGTGCAGTCACTAGATTCACCTCGTTTCCTCCATGGCAATCTGCGATCAGTTCCGTTTCCGTTCTTGCTTTCATCACGACATTCCCAAACAATATCGTCAATTGCTTGTTCTTTTGTACGTCTATTACACGCGACACCTTCTTCGCTGGCATCTTCTGTATTCTTCTCTCTGGGGCCTTCAAGCTCCCCATGAGTGGCGTCACGTCACTTATCCCCTGTCTGATCACGGTCTGGGAGAGTCGTACTCTGCCCGTGTCGTCGATCGTTCCATAGGGTGCGGTCACCCCGGAACCTGGCGCATTTTTGTTGGCGACCAGTCGTCCAGCTGTCTTTATCAGCTTCCTCACCGTTTGTTCCACGACAGGGTCACCCAAGGTGTCACTAGGGTCCGGGATTGTCACTCGATCTGTCGCTGTCGGGAGTCGTGTCTCCGTTGTCTGACTCGTTTCTCGAGGCGTCAAGAGCTCCATCGGGGACTGCCCACGAGGAATACTCCTTGCAGGTATCACTTTCTCCACGGCCGTTGTCAACGCCATCCGTTCCGATCGCTCCTTGTAGTCCTGCCTCAAGCGCTCAATTTCTTGACCCTGCTTTTTGTTGCAGTCTTCGAACAATCTTTTCCACATGTCCCGATCTTCCTCCGTAATCAGCATGGTTTTGGTCATCTCGTCCAGCTCCCTTTTCGTCCTTTCCAGTTCATCCTTCATCCCATCCAGATCTTGCATGGTTTGGTTCGTCTGAACCTTTTGTCCCACTTTCGCCCTCTTTGATGGCACAGCTGCTCTCAGTGGTGAACCAGACGAGGCAGCCTCGCTGTTCATCTCCTGATGCATTCTCGTCAGCCCAGGTTTGGGCTTGGAGGGCATAGGCTTTTCACCTGGTTGGTAGGTCCTAGAACTTCCCAATCCAGGCTCATCCAGGAGAGAGCCCCGTTTCTCCACCTCATCGCTCTCATGTTCGGGTGGTCTAGCACTCCCCTCTCTCCATATGCTGCCATCAACAGGACTTCCGTGGGGCGGTCCCCACGGTTGTCATGCCCCAAGATGTTGATCAGGGCGGTCAGCAACATGACTACCTCTGGGTCCTCCAGAGCAAAGTCTCGATCCATTAGCCGACAAAAGATCGCATCTCTCATCGGTCCTACATATGCCTCTGCCAGGTCCATCAATTCATCCAAGTTGAAACTGTCCATTCTGTTCTTCAAGTTCGATTCGATTTGATTCAAAGGTTTGACTCAAGTGAGTAATTAAATGATCAATCAGGATCTATAAAAGAAGTCACAAATATCACACTTGTCAGTTTCACCTTAACAGATATCGTTAAAATTTATTTAAAAACAGTCAGATAAGAAGATTTTTATTCTAAAATTTATTAAAATCAATCGGTCTCTAAAATTTTGGAATTCGACCTAAGATTGGACAGTCCAAACTTTGCATCTACTCCTAAGATCGTCATTCAGTTGTTCATGGTCACTAACCCCTTCTTACCCAGGATCTTAATAACATAACACATAACATAACATAACACACATATCACACAAATCGCACATTACGTACAACTTAGTCGTTAGCCTAACACCCTCTCGCACGTCACTCAGCCTATACTTAAGTAATAGTTCTTATGTAAATATACTTGTATATTAGTATCAGAGAATATCACGTGTACAAGCGCGTACAATTCCCGAGGATGCAGTCGTCCTCTGTTTGGATCGTACACTGGAAGCGAGAGCTCCTTCACGTCTATTTCCACGAGGAAGTCTCTCAACCTCGTCAAGGATAAGACTAGGTTCTCTGGGTCCACGTGCTGCTTCTCCGTCGCCCTCGTCACCTTGAAGCATAGGTATTTTCCCGGTATTTGTGACGCCGCCGGAGGTAAGGCCGCTACGCCCCCTACTCCTGGTCGTTGCTTCCAAAGGAACTCTATGTTTTTGTATTCTCTCTTAAAATCTGCCGCTAACGCTGTCCTAAAACTCATGTCTGCTGTGATTGCTATCGCACATGTTCTATTTGTGAGCATGAAATCACTGTTTGTTAGTACTATGTTACTTGAATGTTCATTTGGTAAGTTAAAATATGACTCAACTACCCTCCCTATTTCAGGTTTCTTAGATTCTTCGCCTGTTTCTGCTTCTAAGTCTCCTGTCTCTCTTGCTATTCTTAATTTTTTTATTATCAGGTTTTCAGTGTGGGTAAGTCCTACCCCCACTCCCCGGACAAAAATATCCATCGACGTCCTCGTCGATCGCATCCCGGGTATCAAGTCGAGGTTAGAAGCTGGAATGAGTAGTTGTCCTTTCTGGGCAGCCCAGGAAGGATCATCTCGTTCGGTCTTGATGTATTTCATGCTTTAACGATCTACGTCTTGAATCGTGACGCTGGTCCCCTCTGGGTCCGAGGTCATTTCGCTCAGCCACTGTAAGACACGCAGGTTTGTCAAGTCTTGTTCATATTACTGCTGTTGCTCGTCGTCGAATTCTACCTCGGGTCTCGACCGGTAGTCGACCCACTCATCGTCGTGATCATCTTTATGTCAATGTCTTGTGACACAGTTATTTCTTCTAGACCCGCTACTTCTTCCACTATCTTCTTCAGATCTATCCTGTCCACTACAAAGTCGTCACCGTAAGGATTGTATTTCTTTCTGGGTCTTGTCCCGTCATTCTGACGAGTCTGTATCATGAACGGAAGATCCGGTTCCAAATTCTTGGGAACCTCTATCTGTTCGGGATCCTGCCAATCCTCCTCTGCGTAGGGTAAGGTTTCATCGTCCGCTTCGATCACCTCGTTTGGATCCAGGTCCAGCGGTGTATGCGTTCCTTCCTCTACGATTTCGTTTCCATCGTTCTTCTCCCTGGTGCCCTTTTCATTGACCTCACAAGCAGGATCCATCATCAGGTAATCCCCTTCTTCCATGTCTGCAGGTATACACCAGTCTTCTGTCGATGGATTGTGTGGCTTAATGTTCTCGTAGTGGGCGGCTCGGCCAGTATTCAATCTATAAAAGCGTCCCTCCTGGTGCACTTCGTAATCATGAAGGGTCCCCTCCACTTTTTTAGGAGCTTTTTCGTTCCTTTCGGTGGTATAACGTTCTGAAATACCCATACGTAATCTCCCACCTTGTAAGCTTTTGCACCAGCTGCTTTCTTGTCGAATTTTTTCCTCTGCCTTGCCTGTGCTTGCTGTGTATTTCGTCTGCATAAATGGTTCAACTCCTGTTGACGTCTGATCACATCCCTCACATAGACCTGTGGAGACGTTTTCTTTCCCTCATACTCTGGGTAGAAAAAGGTTAAGGGTAAAGACTTCTCGTGTCCAGTTAGCATCATGTGTGGACTAACTCCAGTGATGGAGTGTTGCGTGCTTTTATAGGCTCCCATCACCTGTGGAAGGTATTTGTCCCAATCGGTCATGTACCTGGAAAATATACTCTCAGCATCGACACTAACGTCCTATTCTGTCTTTCCACTAAGCCATTCGTCTGGGGGTGGTATGTCGTGGAGTGAGCCTGAGCAACCTGTGAGCGTCTCATAAGCTCTTTCGTAAGCTCTCCTACGAAAGCTGTTCCATTATCTGATTGAAACGTCATCGGACAACCATGTCTCGCTATCCACGTATTGATCAGGTGGTCGCATGTCTCTTCCGCCGAGGCAGTTATGCATGGCACGGCCTCTGCATACTTCGTGAAGTGATCTATCATGACCAGGACTTGGTTATAACCGCTGTCTGTCATGCATATTTTTTGGTGATCTATCTGCACCACCTCGTTGAATTCAGACGACTCGATCGATTGTAAAGGAAATCGCAACTTCCTTGGATCCTTGACCTGTTGGCATGACAGACATGCTGTTACCCACTTCTCGCATGCCTTTTTCAGTCCAGGCCACTCGAAGCGCTTCAGGATTCTCTGATATACCTTGTCGATCCCCTGATGCCCCATCTGATCATGCGACCTGATTAGTAGTTCTGTCTGATAGAGTTGCGGCAACACTATCGCGTTATACTTGTATAGGACTTTGTCTTCTTCTCTTCTCTTGCATGCCACAATACCGTCCTTGTTCAAATATAACCTCCCTTCCTTCTGCATGAAGTACTGTCTCAGGATACGATAACTATCTTCCTCGAGGTCCCCTTTATCCGGAGCACCATTCTCGATCCACCTTTTCAGGTTGCTTGTCCTGCGATCATTTCTCTGCGCCCTTAGAAGATTCGAGAGTCTGTATCTCGCCTTCAAGTACGTCTTCATGACCCTCATCTGACTATTCAGCTCATTGGGCTGGTGTGTGTCTTCTTCCATCTTAACGCACCAAATCTTCGCCAGCGGCTGTGTTTCCTGCTTGAACGGCTGAAGATCAGTCCTGACCACCTCTTTTTGTGGCAACAGACTTATCGAGCGTTTCGACACCGCTATTGTCTCGAAATCATCCGCTGCGTTGTCAAAGACTCTTTCGCTTGGTATAAGGTAGCGATCACTGTCAGGATCCTGATACACCTCTCTGTCCAGATCCCTTAATCGAGTTTCCACTAGTAGTGTGTGGATCGCTAGTTCGGACAGTTCTGATCCCGAGCTCGAGTTCCTGTCTGAATAGGTGTCAATTCCTGAGTTTTGGGAATTGTCATCTGTTGAAGAGTTTGTGATGGAGTCTGTACGCTCCTCCAGGTCTTTTCTGTGCCTTCCTCGCATCCATCTGAACTCCTCGGACATAACCTTGTTCCCCAGGTCCTGTTTCTCATCAGGAACGTTTTCATCTATCTCAGACTCCTCGGACAAACTTTCTTGTCCCGGGTGTTGATCTTGTACTTGCTGGCTCTTCTCATCGTTTGTCTCCCCGGACAAACAATCTTGCAGCAGGTTTTCTTCTACCTTATCACCTTCTTTATCCTGGTCCACGAAGGTAACGGTTTTCCTTCGCGTACTGCTTCCCTGTTCTTTCCGTCCGTAAGAAGTACTGGTTAAAATCTCGTGGGGTATTGAGGATACTAGTTGCTGAACTATTGTCCTACAATCCCTCTCGTTCTCTTCGTGTTGTCGTCTGGACGGCATGATCTTCACCTTCGCCCTAACTGTTAGCGATGCCACTGCTGCTGTCCACTCGGGGTCATCTCTGGGAACCTCTCTTTCTAACAATCCACCCAGCATCCGCATCACTTGCGGTGTGACCTGCAGCAACAGATCCAAGGGGACCGGGTCCTCCTTGGGTAGGATCTTTATCTCGGCTGCTTTCTCTACAGGTAACTCGGGGTGACCTGGAATTGGATGTCCAGACTTGTCCAACCATCTCGTTAAAGGAAGCGCTTCATAGGTTTCTTCGTCCAGAAACGAGAATCCCTCCTTTATTTCTGCCTGATTCGCTTACTTCTGCTCCAATCTTTCATAAAACTCAGTTTTCTTGCTGAGGCTATCAGCATTCTGGTGTTTGTCACGCATCCTGTGCTCGATTATCATGTGGTAGCCATCCAATCTCGCTATCCATCTACCAATGTAACTCTGATCCATCGAGTAGGTCTTTAACCAGGATAACGCTCTGTTGTCCACGCGTAACTTGAAGGGAGCGCTCCCCAAGTATGCACGGTACTTTTCCACGAAAGTGACTACTGCAAACATTTCTGCTTTCGGTGCGCCATATTTCATCTTTGTATCACTCAAGACCTTGCTGCCGTATGCAATGGGACGGAGAACCGTTCTTCCGTTCCATTCTTGCTCCTGATGCAATATTCCTGAGATGGTTACTACCGATGCGTCTGTGTCGAGAACATACATGCCCTTTTTTGTAGGCATGCCTAGCACTGGCGCTTCGCATAGTTCCCGCTTTATGATCTCGAAGGCAATTTCTGCTTCATCGTTCCATTCGAACTTCTTCCCTTTGTTGCACATCAGCTTCTGCATCGGATACACCTTGTCCGCATATCCTTTTATGAACTCGCGGTAGTAGTTGGCAAACCCTAGGAAACTCAGAAGCTGTGTGTCCGTTCTAGGAGCCTTCCATGTCAACACTGCTTCTACTGCTTCTGGGTCCGGCCTCACACCATGTCTGTCCACCATTCTTCCCAGGTACTTGATTGAATCCCTAAGGATTTCACATTTGGATGGTTTGCACTTCAAGCCTGCTCTCTTCATGCATCCTAAGACCTCATCGAGCCGATCAATGTGGTCTTCCAGGGTCGGTGTCGCTATGACCACGTCGTCCACGTAACACATCACGAGATTCCCGTACTTCTTGGTCACTCTCGTCAAAGCCTGAGCCATCAGTCTTTGAAAAGTGGCCGTTGCATTGCACAAGCCGAAGTGCATCCTCTTCCACTGGTACAATCCCAATTCGCACGCGAATCGGGTTTTCTCTCTATCCTTCTTCCGCAGAGGGACCTGCCAGAAGGCAGAACCCAAGTCCAATGTGGTGAAGAACTTGGCATCACAAGCTTAGAGAGGCTCTCGTCTATTCGCGGTATCGGGTACGCATCTTTTATCGTTACCGCGATCAAGTAACGAAAGTCGCAAAAAAACCTAAGCTGCCCCCTTTCTTTTTCGCCATTACTACCCCGCAAGCCCATGGCGATTTCGAGGGTTCTATCATGTCGTATTCAAGCAACATTTCTATTTCCACTCGGCATGCTTCCGACTTGTGTGGCGTCATTCGTCTTGCGCCTTCCCTATGGGGAACGGCGCCCTCTTCAAGTTCGATTTCGTGTTCGACGAAATTACAGCAACCGATATCCGCCTTATGTTTTGAAAATACATCTGCGTTCCGATTAAAGAGGTCCCACAATTTTTCGAAATCTCCCTCACCTATTTTCCCTTTTAAATGTTCTATCTCTGGCAAAACTGGTTTGTCAGATTCTAGTTCATATGACGAGGGGCGTTCCAAAAAATTCGAGCAGCTCGATAAGCCGTCGTCCGTTTCGGATTTCATTGAAAACAATTTATGAATAGATTTTAATTCATTAATCCTCTTTAAAATTTTATCTTTATTGGCATGAAAAGGACAGTCTTTCACACTATGTTTCTTCAAGTTTTGTGTCTCCTCATAGTCGGTCCTCATCGGCAAAGCGTAACCAAGCTTCTTTCCACGCTGGATTGAAACCGTGGTGTCCAGTGTGTTCAATAACACACTGACACACAGTCCGTTTCGCGTTACCGAGAAGCTCCGGCCTAAAATCACCGAACTCTGACTATTTGGATTCGGTACTAAACAAACCTGTTTACTATCGCTTAACGAAAATAAATTTCTCATTCTAAAAATTGCCACCACAGCTTGTCCTGGCTGTAGCTTCACTTTTCTATCTAAAAAAATTGTTACCTTGTTTTCGTCTGTTATTATCCTATTAATTGGTTTCTTAACGTACTTCCGGTCCGGGTTTCTAATCCGTATCAGACCGTTGTTCAAGTCAATCATCACGTCAAAATTCCTGACGAAATCTCTGCCCAAGATGAATTGGTCAGCGTCGTCCAAATTTTCTACCACCAGGAAGCTCATCCAAAGATCCCGTCCTCCCATGTGGAAAACCGTTATTGGTGTTCTTCCGGCTACGTAGATTGCTCCTCGATTGGCGGCGGCCAGTCGGAGATTCGTTGGAATTAGATCTTCCCTCGTGAAGCCCATTCGTTCCCAAGTTTTTATCGGCATCACACTCACTACCGCTCCTGTGTCCAGAAGCCCTGTGACTCCAATTTTCGTCCTGTTGGTGTCGAGCAGATGTGCGGTCACATCTGCTTCATACCCAATGTGTACTGCATCTTGTTCCATCATGGCGTCATGGCCTATCCTGCGGACTTTGAGTTCCTCCTCACCCAAATAGATCTGCCCCATTTGGTCACTATCTGTTGTTACATAAGTCCTAGTGTAGATACTGATTCCATCCACGTTCAGCATCACTTGATACGGCCCATAGACCTCCAGGTAGCGTCCATGAAGTTTCTTCATGCGAGAGCCACCCGTTGTTAGTAGTGCTCGCACAGCTCTCGATTCAGTGCGTGGCTCCACCTGCCTCAGATAATCTGCATATGTGTCCAAATGCATCAAAGTTAACTCGGATGGTTCGCTCAGATTTCTGATTACCTGATTTCCAGCCACTGAGATTATCGACTGTATCTTGCTTCCTTGTGGCACCATGCCGAACCTCTGACCAGAGATCACATTAAGTTTCATGCTCAAACTGCTTGGTGCTTTAGTCTCCTCGACCTCCGTTGCTTCGAAGGTATTCAGTTGCTCCTGTAGTTTCTCATGCTCCAGTTCGAGTTTCACTTTTTGTTTGATCTCTTTCGTCACCAGTTTCTGCTGCACTCTATTCAGAGCATCCCTTGCGGCTGCTCTATAATCAATCTTGAAGTCATCGGCCGCAGTCACTGATTCCGGTTCACGTGTCTCTTCAGTTACCGCTTGCATTTTCTTCGTCGCCAGCTCCTGCGGTTTGTCTTTTCTGCGCGCCTCCGCTTCACTCAACAGGCGAGCCTTGCTTGCTTTCACTCCTGATAAAGTTTCCTCATGCCTTGGATGCTTGATGTCTGCCACTGCATCCCAGAATTGCGGACAATCTGATTTAAAATGACCTTCCAAGTTGCAAAAGAAATACCTCGGGCCGAATTTCGCAATTACTCCTCTCATGAAATCCTCATGGTCCAATTCTGACGCATCTTCGTCCTCGAGGCTAAAGCCTATTGCTTTCATACCTTGTTTGTAAGTTGGGCATACCGTCACATGATGGTCTGTTGAACTGCAATTGGCACAAGAGCGTCTCTTGTCCATGTCATCCCTCGGTTTGTACCAGTTGTTCCCTTGGTTTGCTGGCCCATTGTTAAAATTGCCATAATTGTTCTTATAGTAACCAGATCTCGAAGGAGGTTTCAATAAAAGATATTCTTTTGACTTGCGCCTCAACTCCTCTGGTGTTGGCGCATTGGTTGATAGTGGTGTGTAATGCGTTGCCAGCATTGTCCGAAGTTCATCATTCTTCACACCATCGATGAATTTTGAAGCCACTGCCAGGTTCATCCTTCGGTTCGACTAATCCGGTTGGCTGCGTCTTCTCAACATTTCCAAGTCATCCAGAATTTTGTCTATCGTTTCATCTTCTCGTTGCCTCCGTTTCTCGAAGCGCATCATCGCTTGGTGTCCCTGCACCCCTGATCGAAAACGGTTTAACAAGATTTGGAAGATTTTCTCGGCTGTATCATGCTGATATTGCTTCTTGGCCATGACACAGTTCAGGGCTGTCCCTTCCAAGTTGCTGGTGAGCGCACTGCATTCCTGTCTTTCCGATAAGTCCTCCTCCTCGGAATGCAGTTTCATTACCTCTATCCAGGTATCAATACAGCCATCAGATTCGTCTTTATAGCATCTTGGTTTCTTAAAGACTCTTCTGGACTTCTCACTGCGTTCATTAGTTCTGGATAACCTTGTATGGAATTTCTCCAAAGACCTGTTTCGGGGTTCAAAGGCTGTGGCCATTGCCGTAGCTTCCCTTGAGTGTCCTGCCTGAGTGTCCTCGCACCTTGTCAAAGGCTCTGTATTAGGTGCATCCCTGCAATCCGAATCGCCGTGAGTGTTTCCCTCTTGGCCGACATGACTCCTCCCTGGGCTCGCATGTCTCCTGTTACCGGAATCACTTCTCCCAGTTGCATGTGTGCCTTGCGTTGGTCGTTCGTTAGAGGTCTGTCTGTTCCCCGATGAACTTTCTCTACTGTTCGGGCCCCATGTTCTATTATCCCTTGTGGCATAGCCTGATGAACTGCCCCTACCCCTAGTAGATCCATATGTCCTCCTCCTTTGATGGTCATTCAAGTTCAGCTTCGGCTCCCTGCTGGGACCTCCCGAGTTCGGTTCCCCTTCTTTTTGTCCACTTTTGTTGCCTAGTAGCCCGTCCAACCTATGCATGATAGCCTGAGTTCGCCTCTCCATCATCGCGTCTATCTTTGTGTCAAGAGTCCCAAGAGACTGCTCTTGCTGAATTCTTAACTTCTCCATGTCGTCTCTTAAGCGTAACTCTCTCTGTTCCGCTTCTCTTGTCATTCGCGACAAGTTCTTCGCTATGTGCTCGTCCGTTCTTTCTTTCAAGCGTTTTTCGCTCCTACCAACTTCTTGTCTATTGCGGTTTATTTCCTCCCGCAGACTTTCTCTTTCAATGTGAACTGCTCTTTCTAGTTCACTCATTCTTATGGACATCTGTTCATTTTGTTCTCCTAGACTGTCCACTATGTTGTTCAAGGCTCCTTCTAGTGCTGCCCCGTTATCTACGAGTGGCGTCACTAGTGGCGGTGTAACCCTGTCGGTCCCAGGTAGCCTCGTGCTGGTCCAGATTCGGGCCTTGACTCTCTGCCTCGACGTCTTTTCATTATCCACATCAGGATCCGCCAATGCGTTGCCTAGCCCTTTGTTTCTACTCTCCCCAGTTTGCGGCTCTGAACTTGTCATAATCGCAAAGCCTCTCGACTGGCCTGGTGTGTTTACCTCTTTGCTTATCGTTCTCACCACACCAAATTTGTCCATGGTTCTAGTCTCTCTTTCTACGTATGCCTCATTCTCCTGGGTCGAACTATTGAAGCTGACTTGAGATCCAAAATCCACTTGCTCGTCTTCGTCCTCTTCTTCCTCCTGGGATTCACCTTCATTTCCTGTGCCCACTCCCATGATGAATGGAAAGATGTTTCCTAAGGTGTTCCTCATTCTTTCTGAGAACGATGAGGACGTTGTTTGTTTCTCAGTCCCGCCTGCCATCATGGTTTTGTCTGTTGAAGACTTTCTAGTTGCCACAATTTCAGTTGAAATGTCGGAAAGTTCCGACATCTCCTCTCGATCCAATGTCCCGGTGGAAGTGGCAAAATCATGGCCTTGTTCTACCGGAGTAGATTCACTCGCCAGCCTTCTGCCTCTCCCTTCCAGTCCATGTACTTGCTGGTTGTCATTCATGGCCTGGTCCGTATTGACCTCCACTTCTAACATTTCTTTTCTCTCTTCTGTGGTCTTCTGACTCCTCGTTTCAACCATTCTGCCTGAAACCGTCTCCCCTTTGTCGGTCCGGGCTCGTTTGATCCGATCCACAAAATGGTCGGTCATTGTTTTTCTTTGCTTTTTAGGTATAAATCTCCTAGAGCTATCACCTCGTTTAGGTATCCTTGACTTGTCTAGACTCATTCTCAATTTGTCACTTCTTAATGCTTATACACTTAATTCGGTTGCTAGTGACCTTATAGTTTGACTACCAATAATAATGACACAACACAATAAATTTCACAAGATTCTATAAAATAGTGACCACGAATCCCTGTATGTTATCAGAGTACACTTTGTATTTAATTTATTCACACTAACCGATTATTGTTCGTGAGATTTGAGAACTAGCACAATATGATGTTATCAGTCAATTTAAAAGATAGTGTACGCACTACCCAATCAAGTACAATTTATGTTGATTTAAAATCAGAAATAAAAAAAATATATAATGACAGAATATGAATATCTCTATAAAAAAACGTATGTGTATTGTACTTTTAGTCGGTCGCAGTACAATAGTCGAACTCGTCTTTTAAAGAAAAAGCTTTCCCTGCTCGGTGCTGCACCAAACAGACAAAACTTTGAAGGCAGCAATTTTCTCAAGTGGGCATCTATTGCACCCACCGAGCACTGTGTTACCTATCTACCTTCGGACTGTCCGAGCTAGACCTACTAAAATCCTCAATCCTCAGGGCAGTCACTTTTCACAAAAACGTATTGGGTTTCAATCCACACCAATGTATTGCGCTCTTTTTAGTTTAGACTTAGTGTAGCGAATATCCGAGTTCGGACCTGTTTTTTCTTGGTCTGGTTTTTATAAAAAGGCAAGTTACCAGTGCAGTCACTGATTTCTAGCCTGTCTGCTAATAACCTAATACCTCTCACTGTAGTCTTTTTTCTGTTTACCTAAGTACTTTAATAAATAAAAATATATATATCCCTCCGGATTGGCAAAAATAGGACCCTACCAGATTGGCAAAAATAGGACCCTTCCGGATTGGCAAAAATTTAGACCCCTCCGGGTTGGGACCCCTCCGAATTTGAAAAATTTTGGACCCCTCCGGATTGGGAGCCCTCTGGTTTTGTAAATGTAGTTTTCCGGAGATTTCCTTCTTTCAACCTATACCCCTCCGGATACGTTCTTCGATGCTATTTCGCTTTTTCAATTAACTAGGAAGGGTATGTAATGCTATCCTAGACCCTTCCGCCTTCCGGATTGAAGTTAAGCCTCTTATATGACAATTCACGCTAACGGTGAAGGGTCTTATCGCTAGCCTAACTTCGGCTCGATTAAGATTTTCCTGTGCCTTTAGCCTTCCCTTTTCGTCTAGAACAGCCTAAAATTACTCTATTCAACCGCTGTTACCTTTTGGTAGGGGTGTAAGGGCTTTCCTAAAAATTTTTATAAAACGTGAAGGGTCTACCCTCCCAAATTGGTGAATTTGCTAAAAACAATCTCAAAAAATTTTCACCCTAACTTTTTCGAAAAACTTTTGTCCCTATCAGTAAGCTCTGCTAATTTGTGATCTATTGGTACCAAGATCAACTGGATATGCCCAATAGTTCCAAAGTTATTAAACCAAAACGTCTTTTTTCTAAAGTCAAGAAATTTCTCTCTTATAGGTTCCGCCTAACTTTTTCCACAATTCTGTTCTTTTCGACCTGAAAATTATTGATCCGAGCTCAGAAGGCCTAAACTCTTCTAGTTCGATGCAAAAGACCCGATCTAAAACGCTTTAGTTGAAAAAATTTGCGAAAAACTATGCTACCTGTACCCCTCCGGATTGATGAATCCACCAAATCAAACACGTTAAGTTCGATTTATCTGCGACCCGGAAGGCTTTCGGAAAGCGGGTTTTAAAATTTGTAGATTCACTAGTGGAAGTTGTCCGAACGACTATTTTTACTGTTCTAACTCAAAACTTTCAAAAAATTTTCTGAATTTATAGTGTTTCGTTCTCTCAAAAATCGCGAAAATTCGGTTTTCGGTACCAAAATAGTTCCAACCACTTCCGAACTAAACTTAACCGGTTCTATCTATTATAGTAGTGCAGTTACGATGTAACACACTACTTTAGCGCTTTTTCCGTTTCAAAAAATATCGATATTTCAAAAATCGCGATTTGTGGGGGGATCAAAATATCGCTATTTTGACCCTAAAAACCGGTCTGCTTTCTGTGTTTTTCACTGAAAAACGGTATAGGAGTATTAATATAGGCTATATAAGTAATAATATTAGTAATACAATACCCCTCCGGGTTTGTTTAATGTCCGAATTAAGGTGCTTAACTCGGATATTCGCAGTTCGGTGAAGGGTCACTACAGTGCAGCACTGTCGAGCCCCCCACAGATTACTATCTTACTTTTTGTACCTAAAGGGATACAAAACTTGTTAACGATACCCAACAGTCGATTGTTGTTGTCGTTGAGCCCCTTCTTGTTGCTCCTTGTACTGCTTGCCGGATCGGTCTTCACCCAGGACCCTTCCGAATTGAGCGCAAATCAGCTGACCCTTCCGGATTGAGCGCAATTTATCATTAACGTGCTTAAATGCTCAAATAACCCTACAGTACAAGCCTCACAAACAGGCCACAAAATTGATCGTAACGATCTTGACTGATATAAATGCCTGTAACAACAATATATCTATCAACAACAAACGGGAGGGTCGGATCACATCTTGTCTGGGGGGATGATTTCTACTGATTTTTTACTTTTTTACAGTTTTGGTTTTTTCGGTTATTTTTTTTATGTTTTTTGTTTTTCTTGGGTACTATACTACTTTTTGTTTGGTTTTATATATATCTTTAAGTGTTTTTGGTCACGGATCACTCAGGAAATTACGGGAACGCGAATCCCCCCACCTTTCCTGGTTCGTGAATTTTCGGTCTTAAAAAGCTATTCACGGTAATCCGGAGGGCTTCCGCGTTCCGAACTACCCTTCCGCCCCGGCGGTTTAGGCCTATTAAGGGCGTTAATGTGAGCATCCGCTCGGCGCGGAGTGCTCGTTAACGGTTCTGCCGGTCATGATGTTAAAAAAGAATAACACCCAGGAGCGCCATGTAACAGGTTCCTAACTTTTTCCACAATTCTGTTCTTTTCGACCTGAAAATTATTGATCCGAGCTCAGAAGGCCTATACTCTTCTAGTTCAATGCAAAAGACCCGATCTAAAACGCTTTAGTTGAAAAATTTTGCGAAAAACTATGCTACCTGTACCCCTCCGGATTGATGAATCCTCCAAATCAAACAGTCCGGGGATATTCACTGGAATTTTTCAAAAATTGAACCAATCACATTTTGGTTCAATTTTTGAATAATTCCAGTGCGTGTTTTTTTTCACGTTGAGTGAGCCTTGCGATGTTGATTGAGGCAGATAGTGACTAGTATCATGATATCTACCCTTTTACTTTGAGAAACAAAATAGTAACTACAAGTACAAAAACAAATTTAAAATTTATAGGAATTTTTTTGTAAATTACTACGAAAGCACGAAACTGAAGTTCTTTTTAAAATTTATCACAGCCAAAACTATACAAAAAATAGATAGTCAAAAAAGACCCCGGACTTTAGATAGTCAAAAAAGACCCCGCACTGTTTCTGAAGGTTCGCTGCTAAAACATCTATGTAACATTCTCCCGGAAGATACATATCGACGGAAAATAAAACAAAGCCCTAAGACGAATGGCTAACGTCTAAACAGAGCTTTACATGTTTTTAACCGTCTCTACCAAGCCAGTACTTTCGGTGGTCTTTCTAACATCGGGTCGACAAAAAACGTTACTGCTTTCGGCTTCGGTCAAAACACTTAAATTAACTTAATTACATGCAGAAATAGTGAGCTCATGGCTGGGTCTCAGTATCCCCAGACCACGAGGTCACTCCTAAAAACAGTGCTACTACTATTTATTGAATTATTATTGTTTTTGTTCAGTAGATAAAAATCATCATCTCCATCGAAGATGGATCAACCCTTTCCCCCAACTCCTAGCTTCTCATCTTAGTAGAATGAATTCAGATGTTAATTAAATTCAATTCAGGACATAATAGGGAAGCTAAAAGTTTGTACAAGTTAATAAAAGTTCCAGTCCCGAGACCCCTCCGGATTCCTGAATCCGGGGAAATAAGGCTCTTATCCTCCTTCCGGAAGGCTGGTTTTCCACCCTTCACCGTTGTTGTTGTGTTTTTCTCTGGTTTTCTATCAAAAATGGCCGTTTCTGACGTTTCTCAGAAATATGACGTCATACTTCGAATTTTTAAATTTTCTTTAAATAAACCGCTTTCATTTCTTTTCTGTTATTTGTTTTTAAATTCCAGTACTCTACAATCCATTTTTCAATCTATTCTTTCTCTTGTTTTGCCTCTTTTGCACCCTGTTTAGTGAATTTCCGTGCCGAAGTGGCTACCCAAGTTGAGCAGAAAACTGTTAATAGGAACCTCAAGGACCAAGTACTGCAGCCCCAAAGATGTCGGAGCCATGTTCACTCGTACAGAGGTGCAAAGCTATCCGACCTTGCCGCTACTGTCTCGCGCTACCCCTCGCAGAACCTGAACTGTGTTACTATAGTAGCCGGGTTTAATAAAAACTCATCTACGGTTTCAGACTTTGCAAATGACTGGAGATTGTTAATAAGTTTAACTCAAGTGTGCTAATTATATCCAAAACCATTCTCTCTGCAAATAATCACTTCATAAACAGAAAACTTGGTGCTCTAAATAACTCTTTGTTTCGCCTTATTAATACATGTTACCAATCAAGAATCTAAATTATTTCCCCCAATCTAAACCTTAATTTTAACGCTAATTGTTTTCGTAAAGATGGTAATCATTTTTGTTTATTGCTCGCTCAGCTAAATTGTATATATTCACCGTAAATTTACACTCCTAGCTGCCAAATAATGGCCGATCAAACGCACTGCCATATTTGCAAACGCCACCTCCAAAAATGAGCCATATGGTGTGTCATTTGCAAAGCTTACATCCATGTCTCATGTAGCGGGCTACAGAGCAGCAAACTTTTTTACGATGGGTTCTAGTGCATACAATGTACCCCCGAGAACTTTGCAAAAGAGCCCAACTCCACCAACAGACCAACAAGCACAGCCCCCATCACAACTCAAAAAGAAACATCACCGGCAACACCTGAAACAAACGTACTGCCCAACGCAACACAATCTTATCCATCGCCCCCACCAATCACTACAGCACCCTTCGGCCTCTGGAAACGTATCGACCAAAAACTTGAAATTAAACCAAACGACACATAAAAAAATGTCGTTAACTGGAAACCGCGCTTCATAACTCTAAGCAAAAACAAGCCCGGCTTCCAATTCATAGAATTACTGAACCAGCAGCTGTTGTCAATGGTAGAAGAAACACCAAATTCTAACCTCGCAACGAAACCAGCAATAATTCTCCCACATCTGCTGCTCCCCAAAACTAAATCAGAAACAAACGGATCGAATTCTCAAACACAAAGTTGCCGCATAATTTTAAGGAAGCAAGGCCTATTAGACCAACTTTTCACTGAAGCAAAAGTTCTCCAAATTAGACCCCCAAAACAGAAAAAGTCCGAAGTAAACGGGAAAGTTAAGCATTTCGATAAACTAATGAGTACAAGCAAACTATCTGCCGCCATTGGCTGCCTTTCAGACAAGAAAACAAAAGGAGTACTTCCCCTTAAACGAAGTCATTGAAGGAAAAACAGTCCTTAGTATCCTGAAAGAAAAACACCCTCAAGCCAAAACAGCGCATACTAACTAAACAACTGAAGTAAGTGAAGACACAATGCCATCCCACTCCTCTGTATTGGAACAAATAAACGCCAAGACAGTTCGAAAATAAACCCTGAAAACGCACCGAAGCCACGGTCTCTCAGGTCTAGATGCGTGCGAATGAAGAAGGCTATTAAATCACTTCAACCAGACATCCATTGAGCTTTGCAAAGCAATTGCTAAACTATCCTATACATTAGCAAGTAAAGTTCTCCCTCACGAAAACCTAACGGCGTGCAACTCGTGTCGCCTGATACCTCTGCACAAAAATTCAGGGGTACGGCACATTGGTATAGACGAAGTAATTGGCAAAACAATCACCCAATGTATAAAATCAGACCTTGAAATCTCGGAAAAAATTTCCAACTCTGCTTAGGCTAGAAGTATGGAATCGAATATGCTATCCAAAGCTTGAGGAACGAGTTTCAGAAACCAGAGACGGATGCCATACTACTTATTGATGCAGAAAATGCCTTCAACTCGCTCAGTAGAGAACTTGCTCTAAAAATGTAGAAAACCTTTTTCCGGCACTACATCATGCGCTGGCCAACTCATATAAAAATCCCTCAAATCTATATGTCAATAACACGGTTTTGACATCTACCGAAGGCACAACGCAAGGTGATCCCCTCGCAATGGCTAAGTACGGAATTGAGATAACCCCACTGATTGAGTTCCTTCAAAAATCAAATGTCACACAAAAAAGGTAGGCAGACAATGGAAGCGCTGCAGGTGATCTTAAGAGTCTCCGCGCAAAGCTGGACATTCTGGATGTGCACGGAAATGCTTTTGGATACAAAATGAAGCCTTCCAAGTGTCAATTCATAGTAAATGAAAACGAGTACTTGGTTCGGTTATAGGAACACCATCAGCATGTGATAAATACATGGAAAGGTAAATTGATAAGACAGCTACCCTAACTGAAAAGCTTTCCAAAACAATTAAAAGATCACCACAAAATGCGTACTCCTGCTACACAAAAGGAGTTCAAAATAAATTAAGCTTTCTAACCAGAAAAACTCCGGAAATTTTCAAGAAAGTGAATGAAATTGAGAAAAACGTAAGACAGTAGCTACTTCCTAGTATTACTGGTAAAAACCACATAACCGATGAAGATCGCAACCTTCTTGCACTACCACTAAGAATGGGAGGATTAGAACTCCTCAGTAACACGGACTTTTCCAGAAATATTGAGTGATCACAAACCATTTGCGATCCGTTAGAAAATAGCTGTGATCCAGAAATAGCTGAAACGGAACAAACTCTGATAAATAGAAACATCAAAACTGAGAGACAGAATATCACACTCTCAAAGAAGGCTAAAATTATCAAAAATTGCTCATCAGAAAAAAACTGACAACAAATCTAGCCTCACAGAAAGGTGCATCGAATTGGCTAAATGTGCTACATTTAAAAAATACAGTTTTTCCCTTTACAATTCAGAGTTGAAGTATGGATTACATCCGAGATATGGATGGGAACCACCAAACACCCCACATACATGCCCATGTGGACAACCGTTCACACTGACCCACTCTCTACACTGTCCCCAAGGTGGATACACTCATCTAAGACATAATGAAACTCCCGATACCCTTGCGACACTCCTGGACGAAGTATGCCATGATGTTGAAATAGAGCCGAAACTTCAATCGTTGGAAGGCGAAAGCTTTCACAGCAAATCAACTACTACTGAAGATGACGCTCGACTTCACATCAAGGCAAATGGACTCTGAAGAGGCCAATTCAGCTGAAACTTTTTCGAGTTAAAAATTTTTAACCCCCATGCTAAATCCTGCCCTATAACTATATCTGACGCCTACAAATATCGTGAGAGTGTCAAAACTTTAAAATACCAACAAAGAATTCTGGATGTGGAACACAGCAGCTTTGTTCCACTAATTTTTGCGTGTACCGGAGGAGCAGCACCAGGATCTACGAAAACCATACAGAAACTAGCAGAGAAATTAAGCGAGAAACGGAATGAATGATACTCGGACACAACAAACTTTATAAGAAAAAAAATAATTCGCACTTCTGATTAGTGCAACCCTCTGCCTTAGAGGGTGCAAAAATCTTAAAAACACATCCAACATAGAAAATTCTATCTGTGCTATAATCGAGGAGGGTAGATTTTAATTGACAATTCTCTTGATGCATTAATATCGACTTGATTTATTCATAAAATTTTGCTGATATAGTTATTTAGCGTTGGTACGGCCCTATCCAACCTGTGAACGTACCTTCGCATGACGGAACGGCCCATTTTAATTGACCTTTTTTATAAGTTAGGTTTTTAATGGGCAAAAACGGTTGTAGGTTTTTTAGTTAGGTTTTAAAAAATGCGCTAGGAATGGGCAAAAACGTTTGTTTAAGCTACAATTGTAACATTCGCCCGGAAGTACATACCGGCAAGACTCTAGATTCAAGTAAATAACGTAACCAAGATAATTCTAGAAGAAGTTTGAAGTAAAAAAGGTTAACTCCAGCAGTTTTATTCTCTGGACCATTGGGCGGCTTCAGCTGTCCATCTTCCCGTTAAGGTTTTCTCTCCGCTTCTCCGATTGCACCTCTTTCTGAATTTTGTTGGGAACCAGACAACTCTACTCTTACTGAAGATTCTGGTAAAATTGCGAATAGCAATTTTGCTCTTGTATTTTTTGCCAACTTTCCCGCGATTATATCTCGAATCTTCTAATGATCTTAGCTTCTGATTTTCAATTGTCGCGAGAAGCTCGAGCATGACATGGTCGATTCAAATTTTTGAAAAATATTTTTTCCCAAAAAATCAAGGTTAAACTTCCATATCAAGATCAAAGTTCCAAGACCGACTGGCACATAACGATTTTGTGGAAATTTTGGAACGCTCCCGGATCTTCACAATTATATCCCGATTTTCGATCTCTCAGCATAAATTGTTGTTCTCTGCTCGACTAGCGAAAATTGTCGTTCTGATTTTCGCGCTTCTTCTTCATTCACGAAAACAAATGGTCACATGTCTTTATAAACAATTTTTTTTTAAAATTTCACATGTAATTTAAATCCGAGCTCTCCCCATTCATTAAGTTTGCCGAATAAGACAGTTAATTCTACGAAACAGCATTAATTCAACCACTAAACTGCTCCGGATAAAAATTTGCGTTTTCTCTGCATTTTAGGCGCCATTCTGGTCGATATTCACAAATTTTGACATATTCAATTTGGTTTACATGTACTTTTTTAAAACTCAAAGGCCTAAAGCCAAAATACTTTTATAATCTCCTTATGAGGAATCGTAATTTTTATGGCTTTCAAAATAATGTTTTTCTTTCTGGTTTTTTTATCTTTTTTCTTTCATCAGAATTCAAATTATCCTCATTTATGCAACAAGATCTCTCCATCGTAGTATGAAGCATTTTATCGACCAAAAAACGGCAAAGTCTTCCCCAGATAATTGCGATTCCGTGTCTATCGTTGAAGTCAGACACCGCGAATCCGCGGGAACAATTTGGCAAACTTACTCCACAGCAATCCTCAACCCAATAAAGGACAAGTAGTAGTCTTGGACGACATTATAAGCAAGACGATAGCCAGCCAACATACGAATAACTGAAGAGCCTTCACTGCTAAGGGTCTGATTGGTGTCTGCGCAGATAACTTTTGTCAGATAATCAATACACCTGCCATCATGAGTCATCTCATCAGCTCTGGAGTTGGGGCACTGCACATCACACGGTTCTCGATCTCGAAAAGGAAGAGGAGATCGAACCAGAGCTGCTGGAGTGTTAAAATGGAACTGAAAACTATGAGAATGGCATTGAAAAACAAAAATATCCTCAGAGCGGTTTTTTCTGAACTTCAAGAAAACACAAATAAAGAGTCAATCCAGCGGAAAAAGGCACAGAGTTGCGGTCTTTGTCTAGAAAATTTACAGTTGGAAGGAAAAAATCTGAACGAAGAGGGTGAGTTACAGCTGCTCTTTTCTGTTTTGCCCTGTCACGTGATGCTTAGTCTTTGTGAGTGGCAGAGTGAGTACAGTTTTGCTGCCAACTCTAATGTTAAAATTACCTTTTGAAATGAAAATCAAAATTGAAACTGGAAATTTAGGTTAAGCCTTTCTCTCTTAACTTTACCAATTGCCACCAACAGCGTAAGAGCACTGAAAGTTTGCCTAGGAATACATAGAAGCTGAATTCTGAGATTCAACAAAGAAAGTGATTCAGAGTTTTTGTTTTGAGTTATGTCACGTGCGGTTTAGTCCTTGTGGCCGTCACAACACTGAGTACAGTTTTACCTTTGGACTCCATTGTTTATATGGCCTTAAATGCAAAAATTAAAATGGAAATTGGAAATTGAGACTAATCCTCACCTTTTATCATATATATCAATAGCGACCAACGCGTACAGTTTCTGAAAGTCTGTCTGAGAAAAATAATTTGGCTAAATTTTGAGGTTTTGGTTGCCTCGAACAGTTTTTTTTACCAAATGGTCCATTTTTAGATTCATTTTTCTCAGAGCATAAAATAACTAAGCAAGATCAGACGCAAGAAGCTAGAAACGTCGGCAGAAACGTTAGGGACCACTTTTGATGTCACGAAGCTATCATAATGGATTCAGCAAATTTTTTTGTTGCAACCAAATTTATTCTAGGTCGATGATAACTTCAGTGTCACGTACGTTTTTTCACAGAAGTCGATTTTCTTTCAGTTTGCAGAAGTTGCAAAACAGCCGTGAAACTCGTGATATTGAGATTGCGGCGAAAACCCAGAGTAAATGGGTGAAACAGGCAGTTACAGACTGACGTGGAAAATCAAAAAGTCAGATAATGATCAACGGGTTGGTCGCAGTGCCGTTTGAAAAGGGGTCGGTTTGTGTGTTTTGAGGGGAAAATTTATAAACCCAAACTTGTAAGGTTGCTCGATCCGACCCAATTCAGTGAGCCGCATAGGCAGAACCGCATGGGTGTAGCTTCTCCTCAGATACTTTGATGATATAGTGAGAAAGGTTAAAAATTAAACTAGGAAAGCTGCCAATAGTCTTCATTCTCACTTACAGTTCCCTTTGTAAACACCAGTTGTATCAAAAAATCTTGCTTTTCTAACTTTAGATTTCAATCATGGTAACAACAAGAGAATGACCCGTGGTTCGTTTTAAAATATATACAAGTAACTTCCTGAACTTTAGCAGTTGTGCCCCTTAGATTCAAGAAGAAGATAATGAAAAAAAATTGTTTGCCGTGTCTCCCGTTTACGTCTACACTGGAAACTTTTCATAAGCCAATAAAAACTATAAGACGAGTGGTCAGACAACCACTAACCAGATGAATGGTCATCTTTGTTTGCTTATCGACACCTCATAACGGTCATAAGGGAGGATAAAACACTGAGAGCAAAAACGAAAATCAAAAATATTCTACTAGCAGCCAGGACTCAACAGCCACGCAGCTATTCAATATCGAGAAAATCACTCACAAGCCTTTGCAAATAAAGTGCGGGACATCACTAAAACGCTGAAACGGTAAACGACGCCAAAGTTCAAGCAAGACTGCCATTTTAAAATCAGCTCTTTTGGTTGAGTTGGAATCTAAAGTACCATACAAATTTGAAGGTATTTGATGTATATCCACCAATTTTAGCTAGTTGGGCAGGCATCTTAAATGTATGGTAGTGCGGCACCGTAAAAAAAGATGCTCCTATCGGCCAACTGTTCCACCAAAAAGGATGATCTTTGACCTGTTCAATAGCAGTATTTAATTATTGACAGCAAAAGCTCTGTATATTAGGAGAGAGAAACCAGGACCCAAAAGAAGCGACAATTTTATACACAGGGAGTTGACACTGAAGCTATAGTTTCAAAATATCAAAAAACTTGGCTAAGTATCAAGACTTATTAAAAAACTGACATGCGAGAGTAACATTGATATTCTAATTGAAAACTTTGTTTTAAAAAAGCATGAAACAAAGCACAAGTTTTTCAGATAAATTTCTTTGGAACAATTAATTAGTTTTTAACAAGGATTGCATAACAGATTTTTTTCTACTCTGTTGCATGATATTTTTTGTAAGCAAAATGCTAAAATTTTGCATATTTTTTGATCGTTTTGAACATAACCTTAGATGTTCAGACGCAAAGATGCATTAAAAATGGACAAATTCTTTTTTCTCTTTACATTTCTAACATATTTGATTTATTAAACGCAGTTAAACTGAAAATTAAAGTTTTGTTGTATTTTTGGTCAAAAGGGTCAAAAGTTCAGAAAGTTTTTTTGGCCAGAATAGTCCATAGGTTCAGAATGGTCAAAAGTTTTAATGTCAAACACAATCAAATAATAACCTATCCTCTAATACAAAATCAGTTATAAAAAATTTCGCCAAAGTTGTTTTTTATCAGAATTTTCTCAATAAAACTTTTGATTTTCTTTATTTAAGGAAATTCTGACGAGAAAAAAACTTGAAACAACCATGCAATCATATTCTTTATAGGATTTTAAAAATAAACTAACCTAAATGACCCAAATCATCAATTAGCATTGGTTAAGTAAAAACATCAGTTTTGGTTTTGAACCACCTTGATAAAATTTTCAAAAAAAATCAGTTCGTTTTGAATAACCTTCAAACTCTAGCATTAAATGAAAACAATTTTCATTGAGCTCGTCTGAAAGTTTCTTAGTTTAACATTTTTTGTTTAGACACGTACGCTTTTGAGAAAAAACCAAAACAATTTTGGAACAAAACTTCTTAATGCAACTTTTCGCTTCTTATATCATCGCGCTCGTTCAGGCCAGACTTCACTTTCCTAAATTGTGTTGACCCCAGGGTTAATAATTTCGTATGGGGTTTCGGGCTACTTATAACTTCAACTGAGATCTGCGCTATTTCCCTCAAGCCGGCATTTCTGAAAGTGGAGACCTATAGGTGAGTCTGTTTTCGTATGCTCATTTTTTAAGTAATTAAATACCAATTATTTTGTCTAAAAAAGGGCAAAATACACCCTTTACAAGCAGTTTATAAAACACTTCTGGTTTGAGGTCAATAGATAGTGCTGACTTCAGAGATGAAAAACTTTTTGTTAGTCAGTTTGTGCTTGAATCTAAGTTTTTTGAAGACAAGAAGCAGCACTCTTTTTTGTCTTTGTCAAAAGCAGACTAAAAATGCAGGCTGTTTTTCTTCAGCGAGCTACTCGGATCAGCAGTACTAACAATTTAAGCGACAAAACGGCTCCTCTTAAAAAAACAAATAGCTCAATTTAGAGCAATTTAAGGAAAATATGAAGTTGCACCAGTGTGTAGAACTTGAGCTCACGTCGCTACGATTGGTAATAGATCACAAAGGGATGTCAGCAAGTTTGATTGCCAAAAAAGGGGGCAACAAAGAAAGAACAAGGACTATCATGGAGACATAAGAAAGCCACACGAAACGCCATTAAAATCGAGGACAGAGGAGGAGTCAGTGCAACAAGAGAGAACTGATAAAGAAAAAACTGATTTGCGTGGTGCATTGCAGGTTTTATTACGCGTGGCTTGTGTTTTTCCTTTTGTATGGCTCAGACGTTTTTGCTGAAATGTTGTAAGTAAAGTGTTAGAGAGTGTTTGAGTTTTAGGAACCTTGAGATTGGTCTTTTTTGAACCAATTATTCTGTGCCTGTTTTTTAATGAAAGAGCTTAGTTATCTTGAAATTTGCAGGGTTGTACGGTTTGGAAAAACGTTCAAGACTTTGATACCTGTAGAATTAGAGAAAATTAGGGGAGGTATGATAAAAAGGCAGTAATGACCTAATCGCCGGTGCAGAAAAATCTAAAGAGCTAATGCGGGCGTTGGTTTTCCTTTTGGTAAAGCGTCAAAGTGATGCAAAATTTGAAAATAACATCAAAATACCATCAAAATAAGTTGGATACTTGTCAGAGAAACCTGATAAATTCGTTTGAGTGATTTATATTAGATAGTATATGGAGCTTGATAGCATTGGAAGGTCGGAATGGGTCCTAAATATCTTATTAGAGTAAAACAAAGAACCATATTCGTATTTGGTATGGTAATTTTTCTCTACTAGTTCTTCTATTCCGAAATGAGAAAAAACTGAGGGCAATTTGCACAATTCAAAGAACAGGATTTTCGCATGATAATGAAGTTTTTTCTCACAATTGCAAAACCACCAATCATTCGAAAAAATTACTGGAAACAGATGTTGCAGCAGACACCAACGCTAGAGAGCCAGGCAAACTGAACTACATAAAGAAATTAGAAAATGAACAATTTTTCTCAAGGTTACTGGGTTATCGTTTGTGCCTTTGGAGTAACGGAAAAATCTTGAGTAATGAGGAGAAAAACTTAAGGAAAAAATTGTTATTTTTGTGAAAATTTGCACAAACATTTAACAAGAGGCGTTTTTCGACAACTTGACTAATTAATTTTTCGACAACTTGACAAAAAACTAATTATTTTAAATGAAGACAAATAGAGGAAAACAGGTGGGTAATTTGCATGGTTGTACGGTTCAAAAAAGTACACACGACTGACGCAGCTGTTTATTTGTGCTTTAACTTCGGGTTTGGTCCATTAACATCGGGTTGACAAAGTCGTTACTATTTAAGGCTATCGGCCAGATCGAGCAAAATAATTTGATTACATGCAAAAATAGTGAGCCCCTGGCTGGGTCTCAGTATCCACAGACCACGATGTCACTCCTAATAACAGGTTTACTACTTAATTATCTTTTTACTTTTGTTTTTGTTCAGTAGATAAAAATTATCATATCCATCGGAGATGGATCAACGCTTTCCCTCAACTCCTAGCTTCTCACTGTCTGAAAACGAATTTGATATGATTA
This sequence comes from Symsagittifera roscoffensis, assembly GCF_963678635.1. Classification (NCBI taxonomy): domain Eukaryota; kingdom Metazoa; phylum Xenacoelomorpha; order Acoela; family Convolutidae; genus Symsagittifera; species Symsagittifera roscoffensis. The sequence continues at coordinate 1,256,835 of NC_087063.1, read as the reverse complement.
ATTTTAATTCAGGAGATTTCCGAAAGCTTACATTTGTTTTAAAATGAGTTTCAAGTCTCTTCCCAAGACCCTTCCGAATTGATGATCTTCACCAAATAAGCCCTCTTTTCCGCACTGGGAAGGGTTGCAATCACAACTCTCGACCTTCCAAATTGATTAAATCAGCACGGCAATGTAACAGTCGCCTACTTATGTCACATATGAGGGTAAAAAACAGGCCCTATAACCCTTGGATCAAGGGTCAGGGTCACTATCTCTTGTGCTTTTATACCTCATTTGGTCAGAGCCAATTCGGTTCGTGTAAAACATGAGACTACAAATCGTGTTTCCGCTTAAAGGCCACTACCAAAGCACCCCCACTCTAGAAACAAGAACGCCCCCATGGCTAGGTTTCTAAATACCTATATCACGCGAAAACCATTAAAAACAGGGTTGGAACCACTAGTAAACAATTAGTTCTTATTAGACAAAGGACCTTTGATCCATTTCAGATGGATCAACATAAAACTCGCCTTAACTCAACATAATCCCAATAAATGCACTCAAGAAATTAAGTTCAGCAATCACATACCGGCAAGACTCTAGATTCAAGTAAATAACGTAACCAAGATAATTATAGAAAAAGTTTGAAGTCAATAAGATTAACTCCAGCAGTTTTATTCTCTGGACCATTGAGCGGCTTCAGCTGTCCATCTTCCCGTCAAAGTATTCTCTCCGCTTCTCCGATTGCACCTCTTTCTGAATTCTGTCGGGAACAAGACAACTCTACTCGTACTGAAGATTCTGGTAAAATTGCGAATAGCATAAATTGTGGTTTAAATTAAAGCATAAATCGAAGAGCATAAATTGCGAATAGCATCTCTCAGCATAAATCGTCGTTCTCTGCTCGATTAGCCAAATTGTCGTTCTGATTTTCGCGCGTCTTCTGCATTCAGAAAATGAAAATGGTCACATGTCTTTGCAACGAATTTTTTTAAAATTTCACATGTCAGTTAAAACTGACCTCTCCCAAATCGTTCAGTTTGCCGAATAGGACCGTTAATTCTCCGAAACAGCATTAATTCTACCTCTAAACTGCTCTGGATGAAAATTCGTTTTTTCCCATTATTTTAGTTGCCATTATGGTCGATTGTCTCAAATTTTAACATATTTAATCGGTTTAGATGTAATTTTTGTAAAACTCGAAGGCCTAAAACCAATATATTTTATAATCTCCTATAATATATTTCTTCCTAGTTGTTTTACCTTTTTTCTTTCATTAGAAATCAAATCATCCTCATTTATGCAACCAAATCTCTCCATCATAGTCTGAAGCATTTTATCGACAAAAATAACAGCAAAGTCTTCACCAGACAATTGCGATTCCATGTCTATCGTTGAAGTCAGATACCGCGAATCCAACGGAACAACTTGGCAAACTTACTCCACAGCGTTCCTCAATCCAATAAAGGACAAGTATTAGTCTTGGACGATATGATATGCAAGACGATAGCCAGCCAACATACGAATAACTGAAGAGCCTTCTCTGCTAAGGGTCTTATAAGTGTCTGCGCAGCTAATTTTTGTCGGAGAATCGATACACCTGCTATCAAGAGTCATCTCATCAGCTCTGGAGTTAGGGCACTGCACATCACACAGTTCTCAATCTCGAAATCGAAGAGGAGATCGAACCAGAGCTGCTGGAGTGTTAAAATGGAACTGAAACCCACGAAAATGGCATTGGAAAACAAAAACAGCCTCAGAGAAGTTTTTTCTGAACTTCAAGCAAACACGAATAAAGAGTCAATTCAGCAAAAAAAGGAGCAGAGTTGTGGTCTTTGTCAAGGAAATTGACCGTTGGAAGGAGAAATTATGAACGAAGAGGGTGAGTTACAGCTGCTCTTTTCTGTTTTGATTTGTCACGTGATGCTTAGTCTTTGTGGGCGGCAGAGTGAGTACAGTTTTGCTACCATTTCTAAAGTTAAAATGATCTTTTGAAATGAAAATCAAAATTGAAACTGGAAATTGAGGTGAAGCTTTAATATCTCTTAACTTTTTCAATTGCCACCAACGCGTAAGAGCGCTGAAAGTTTGCCTGGGAATACATAGAAACAGAAATCTGAGATTCAACGAAGAAAGTGATTCAGAGTTTTCGTTTTGAGTTATGTCACTTGCGGTTTAGTCCTCGTGGCCGTCACAACACTGAGTACAGTTTTACCTTTGGACTCCATTGTTTCTATGGCCTTAAATGCAAAAATTAAAATGGAAATTGGAAATTGAGACTACTCCTCACTTTTTATCATATATATCAATAGCGACCAACGTGTAAAGTTTCTGAAAGTCTGTCTGAGAAAAATAATTTGGCTAAATTTTGAGGTTTTGGATGCCTCGAACAGTTTTTTTACCAAATGGTCCATTTTTAGATTCATTTTTCTCAGAGCATAAAATAACTAAGCAAGATAAGACGCAAGAAGCTAGAAACGTCGGCAGAAACGTTAGGGACCACTTTTGATGCCACGAAGCTATCATAATTGATTCAGCAAATTTTTTTGTTGCAACCAAATTTATTCTAGGTTGATGATAACTTCAGTGTCACGTACGTTTTTTCACAGAAGTCGATTTTCTTTCAGTTTGCAGAAGTTGCAAAACAGCCGTGAAACTCGTGATACTGAGATTGCGGCGAAAACCCAGAGTAAACGGGTGAAGCAGGCACTTACAGACTGACATGGAAAATCAAAAAATCATATTATGATCAACGGGTTGGTCGCAGTGCCGTTTGAGAAGGGGTAGGTGTCTGTGTTTTGAGGGAAAAATTATAAACCCAAACTAGTAAGGTTGCTCGATCCGACCCAATTCAGTGAGCCGCATAGGCAGAACCGCATGGGTGTAGCTTCTTCTCAGATACTTTGATGATATAGTGAGAAAGGTTAAAAATTAAACTAGAAAAGCTGCCAATAGTCTTCATTCTCACTTACAATTCCCTTTGTAAACACCAGTTGTATCAAAAAATCTTGCTTTTCTAATTTTAGATTTCAATCATGATAACAACAAGAGAATGACCCGTGGTTCGTTTCAAAATATATACAAGTAACTTCCTGAACTTTAGCAGTTGTGCCCCTTAGAATCAAGAAGAAGATAAATGAAAAAAAAATTGTTCGCCGTGTCTCCCGTTTACGTCTACACTGGAAATTTTTCAAAAGCCAATAAAAACTACAAGACGAGTGGTCGGACAACTACTAACCAGATGAATGGTCATCTTTGTTTGCTTATCGACACCTCATAACGGTCATAAGGGAGGATAAAACACTGAGAGCAAAAACGAAAATCAAAAATAATCTACTAGCAGCCAGGACGCAACAGCCACGCAGCTATTCAATATCGAGAAAATCACTCACAAGCCTTTGCAAATAAAGTGCGGGAGCAGCCAGTTGATGCATTTCAAAAACGAAAATCAGAAGACAATAGAAAAAGTTAGAAAAATTAACTAAGACACCAGATAGACCCCTTCGAGTGAGAAATGTTCGATAAATTGAGACGCTTGATAACAAGAAAAAATCGAATGGGCCCTGAAAATCCATTTACAGCAAAATGAAGAACAGGATTTTCGCATGATAATGAAAATTTTTCTCACAATTGCAAAACCACCAATCATTAGAAAAATTCACTGCAAACAGATGTTGCAGCAGACACCAACGCTAGAGAGCAAGGCAAACCGAAATACAAAAACAATTAGAAAATAAAGAATTTTTCTCAAGGTTACTGGGTTATCGTTTGTGCCTTTGGAGTAACGGAAAAATCTTGAGTAATTAGGAGAAAAACTTAAGGAAAAAATTGTTATTTTTTTGTGAAAGTTTGCACAAACATTTGAGAAAAGGCGTTTTTTGACAACTTGACACCAAATATTGGAAGAAAAAAATTTAATTATTTCAAATGAAGACACTGGGAAGTGTTGCAATCACAACTCTCGGCCTTCCGAATTGATGAAATCAGCACGGCAATGTAACAGTCGCCTATTTATGTCGAATATGAGGGTAAGAAAACAGGCCCTATATCCTTGGCTCAAGGGTCAGGGTCACTATCTCTTGTGCTTTTATACCTCATTCGGTCAGAGCCAATTCGGTTCGTGTAAAACATGAGACAACAAATGGTAATTCCGCTTAAAGGCCACTACCAAAACGCCCCCACTCTAGAAACAAGAACGCCCCCATGGCTAGGTCTCTAAATACCTAAGTCACGCGAGAACCATTAAAAACACGTTTTTCGACAACTTGACTAATTAATTTTTCGACAACTTGAAGGTATTGGATGTGTATCCACCAATTTTAGCTAGTTGGGCAGGCATCTTAAATATATGGTATAGCGGCACCGTAAGAAAAGATGCTCCAGTCGGCCAACTTTTCCAACAAAAAGGATGATCTTTGACCTGTTCAATAGCAGTATTTATGTATTGACAGTAAAAGCTCCGTATATTAGGGGAGAGAAACCAGGACACAAAAAAGCAACAATGTTTTCCCAGGGAGTTGACACTGAAGCTATAGTTCCAAAATATCAAAAAACTTGGCTAAGTATCAAGACTTATTAAAAACTGACATGCGAGAGTAACATTGATATTCTAATTGAAAATTTTGTTATAAGAAACCATGAAACAAAGAACAAATTTTTCAGATAAATTTCGTTGGAACAATTAATTAGTTTTCAACAAGGATTGCATAACAGATTTTTTCTAATCTGTTGCATAAAAGTTTTTGTAATCGAAATGCTAAATTTTTGCATATTTTTTGATCTTTTTGAACATAACCTAAGATGTTCAGACGCAAAGATGCATTAAAAATGGACAAACTCTTTTTTCTTTTTTACATTTCTAACATATTTGATTTATTAAACGCGGTTAAACTGAAATTTAAATTTGTATTGTATTTTTGGTCAATAAATGCACTCAAGAAATTAAGTTCAGCACTCACATACCGGCACGACTCTAGATTCAAGTAAAAAACGTAACCAAGATAACTCTAGAAGAAGTTTGAAGTAAATAAGATTAACTCCAGCAGTTTTATTCTCTGGACCATTGGGCGGCTTCAGCTGTCCATCTTCCTAGTCAAGGTTTTCTCTCCGCTTCTCCGATTGCACCTCTTTCGGAATTCTGTCGGGAACAAGACAACTCTACTCGTACTGAAAATTCTGGTAAAATTGCGAATAGTCATTTTACTCTAGTAATTTTTGCCAGCTTTCCCGCAGCTAAACCTCGAATCTTCTGATGATCTTAAATTCTGATCTTCAGTTGTCGCGAGAACCTTGAGCATGACATGGTTGATTCACTTTTTTGAAAAATACTGTTGCCCCAAAATCAAGGTTGAACTTCCATTTCAAGGTCAAACTTCCAAATATGACCAACTGGCACATAACGATTTTGTGGCATTTCCGGAACGCTCTCGGATCTTCACAATTACTTCCCAATTTTCTATCTCTCATCAAAATAGTCGTTCTCTGCTCGACTAGCGAAAATTGTCGTTCTGATTTTTGCACTTCTGCATTCACGAAAATAAAAATGGTCACATGTCTTTGCAAACGATTTTTTTAAAAGTTCACATGTCAGTTAAAACTGACCTCTCCCATATCGTTCAGTTTGCCAAATAAGACCGTTAATTCTCCGAAACGAAATTAATTCTACCACTAGAAATTGTTTTTCGAAACCTCATTCCTCATTCGACTCCTGATTTGTTGCAGGAGTCAGTGCAACAAAGAGAGAACTGATAAAGAAAAAAACTGATTTGCTTGATGCACTGCAGTTTTTGTTACGCGTGGCTTGTGTTTTTCCCTCTGTATGGCTCAGACGTTTTTGCTAAAAAGTTGTAAGTAAAGTGTTTGAGAGTGTTTGAGTTTTAGGAACGCTGAAATTGGTCTTTTTGATCCAATTATTTAGTGCCTGTTTTTTAATGAAAGAGCTTAGTTAACTTGAAATAGACAGTGTTGTACGGTTTGGAAAGATGTTTAAGACTTCGATAACTGTAGAGTTAGATAAAAATTAGGGGAGGTATGATAAAAGGGCAGTGATGACCTAATCGCCGGTGCAGAAAAATCTAAAGAGCTAATGCGGGCGTTGGTTTTCCTTTTGGTAAAGCATCAAAGTGATGCAAAATTGAAAAATAACATCAAAATACCATCAAAAAAGTTGTATACTTGTCAGAGAAACCTGATAAATTCGTTCGATTGATTTATATTAGATAATATTTGGAGCTTGATAGCATTGGAATGTCGGAATGGGTCCGAAATTTCTTATTAGAGTAAAATAAAGAACCGCATTCTTATTTGGTATCGTTATTTTTCTCTCCCATTTCTTCTACTCCGAAATGAGAAAAAAGTGTGGGCAATTTGCACAATTATACGGTTTGGAAAAGGTGCATAGTATTTTGAGACGTGTAGATCCAATGAGGACTAGTTGAAGCATAAGAAAATGACAGTGAAGACCCAATCTCTGGTGCAGAATGAAGTTTAAGAGCTATTGTGGGCGTTGGTTGTCCTTATTCCAAAGCAGCCAGTTGATGCAATTTCAAAAACAAAAATCAGAAGACCATAGAAGAAGTTGGAAAATTTAACTAAGACACCAGATAGACCCCTTTGAGTGAGAAATGTTCGATAAGTTGAGACGCTTGATAACAAGGAAAAATCGAATGGGCCCTCAACATCCAATTAAAGCAAATTAAAGAACAGGATTTTCGCATGATAATAAAATTTTTTCTCACAATTGCAAAACCACCAATCATTAGAAAAATTCACTGCAAACAGATGTTGCGGCAGACACCAACGCTAGACAGCAAGGCAAACCGAGTTTTAAATCAATTAGAAAATAAAGAATTTTCTCAAGGTTACTTGGTTAACGTTTGTGCTTTTGGAGAAACGGAAAATCTTGAGTAATGAGGAGAAAAACCTAAGCAAAAAATTGTTATTTTTGTGAAAGTTTGCACAAACATTTAACAAGAGGCGTTTTTCGACAACTTGACTAATTAATTTTTCGACAACTTGACGAAAAACTAATTATTTTAAATGAAGACAAAAAGAGGAAAACAGGTGGGTAATTTGCATGGTTGTACGGTTCAAAAAAGTACACACGACTGACGCAGCTGTTTATTTGTGCTTTAACTTCGGGTTTGGTCCATTAACATCGGGTTGACAAAGTCGTTACTATTTAAGGCTAAATAATATTAATTTTAATTCAGGAGATTTCCGAAAGCTTACAGTTGTTTTAAAATGAGTTTCAACTCTCTTCCCAAGATCCTTCCGAATTGATGATCTTCACGAAATAAGCCCTCTCTTCCGCATTGGGAAGCGTTGCAATCATATTTCTCGGCCTTCAGAATTGATAAAATCAGCACGGCGATGTAACAGTAGCCTTCTTATGTCACATATGAGGGTAAGAAAACAGGCCATATATCCTTGGCTCAAGGTTCAGGTCACTATCTCTTCTGCTTTTATACCTCGTTCGGTCAGTGCCAATTCGGTTCGTGTAAAACATGAGACTACAAATCGTGTTTCCGCTTAAAGGCACTACCAAAACAGCACCCACTCTAGAAACAAGAAAGCCACCATGGCTAGGTCTCTAAATGCCTAAATCACGCGAAAACAATTAAAAACAGGTTTGGAGGCAATAGTATACCATTAGTTCTTATTAGACAAAAGACCTTTGATCCATTTCAGATGGATCATTCTAAAACTCGCCTTAATTTAACATAATCCCCATAAATGCACTCAAGAAAATAAGTTCAGCAATCACATACCGGAAAAATTCTAGATTCAAGTAAAAAACGTAACCAAGATAACTCTAGAAGAAGTTTGAAGTAAATAAGATTGACTCCAGCAGTTTTATTCTCTGGACCATTGGGCGGCTTCAGCTGTCCATCTTCCCGTCAAGGTTTTCTCTCCGCTTCTCCGAATGCACCTCTTTCTGAATTCTGTCGGGAACAAGACAACTCTACTCGTACTGAAGATTCTGGTAAAATTGCGAATAGCAATTTTACTCTAGTAATTTCTGCCAGCTTTCCCTTGACTAAATCTCGAATATTCTGATGATCTTAACCTACGATCTTCAGTTGTCGCGAGAACCTTGAGCATGACATGGTTGATTTGATTTTTTGAAAAATACTGTTGTCGCCAAAATCAAGGTTGAACTTCTACTTCAAGGTCAAACTTCCAAATATGACCAACTCGCACATAACGATTTTGTGGCATTTCTGGAACGCTCTCGGATCTTCACAATTATTTCCCAATTTTCTATCTCTCATCAAAAATAGTCGTTCTCTGCTCGACTAGCGAAAATTGTCGTTCTGATTTTTGCACTTCTGCATTCACGAAAATAAAAATGGTCACATGTCTTTGCAAACGATTTTTTTAAAAGTTCACATGTCAGTCAAAACTGACCTCTCCCATATCGTTCAGTTTGCCAAATAAGACCGTTAATTCTCCGAAACGAAATTAATTCTACCACTAGAAATTGTTTTTCGAAACCTTATTCCTCATTCGACTCCTCATTTGTTGCAGGAGTCAGTGCAACAAAGAGAGAACTGATAAAAAAAACTGATTTGCTTGATGCACTGCAGGTTTTATTACGCGTGGCTTGTGTTTTTCCTTTTATATGGCTCAGACGTTTTTGCTAAAAAGTTGTAAGTAAAGTGTTAGAGAGTGTTTGAGTTTTAGGAACATTGAGATTGGTCTTTTTTGAACCAATTATTCGGTGCCTGTTTTTTAAAGAAAGAGCTTAGTTATCTTGAAATTGGCAGGGTTGTACGGTTTGGAAAAACGTTTTAGACTTTGATACGTCTAGAGTTAGAGAAAGTTAGGGGAGGTATGATAAAAGGGCAGTGATGACCTAATCGCCGGTTCAGAAAAATCTAAAGAGCTAATGCGGGCGTTGGTTTTCTTTTTAGTAGATGCTGCAAATTTTAAAAACAACATCAAAACACCTTCAAAAAAGTTGGATACTTGTCAGAGAAACCTGATTAATTCGTTCTAGTGATTTATATTAGATAATATATGGAGCTTGATAGCATTGAAATGTCGGAATGGGTCCGAAATATCTTATTAGAGTAAAATAAAGAACCGCATTCTTATTTGGTATGGTTATTTTTCTCTCCTAGTTCTTCTATTCCGAAATGAGAAAAAACTGAGGGCAATTTGCACAACTATACGGTTTTGAAAAGGTGCATAGAATTTTGAGACGTGTAGATCCAATGAGGATGGTAGAAGCATAAGAAAATGACAGTGAAGACCCAATCTCTGGTGCAGAATGAAATTTAAGAGCTATTGTGGGCGTTGGTTGTCCCTATCCCAAAGCAGCCAGTTGATGCAATTTCAAAAACGAAAATCAGAAGACATTAGAAAAAGTTAGAAAATTGAACTAAGACACCAGATAGACCCCTTCGAATGAGAAATGTTCGATAAGTTGAGACGCTTGATAACAAGAAAAAATCGAATGGGCCCTGAACATCCAATTACAGCAAAATAAAGAACAGAATTTTCGCATTACGATAAAAAAATTTCTCACAATTGCAAAACCACCAATTATTAGAAAAATTCACAGCAAACAGATGTTGCAGCAGACACCAACGCTAGAGAGCAAGGTAAACCGAACTTTTAAAACAATTAGAAAATAAAGACTTTTTTCTCAAGGTTACTGGGTTAACGTTTGTGCCTTTGGAGAAACGGAAAATCTTGAGTAATGAGGAGGAAAACCTAAGGAAAAAATTGTTATTTTTGTGAAAATTTGCACAAACATTTGAAAAAAGGCGTTTTTTGACAACTTGACACCAAATATTGAAAGAAAAAAATTTAATTATTTTAAATGAAGACACTGGGAAGTGTTGCAATCACAACTCTCGGCCTTCCGAATTGATGAAATCAGCACGGCAATGTAACAGTCGCCTATTTATGTCACATATGAGGGTAAGAAAACAAGCCCTATATCCTTGGCTCAAAGGTCAGGGTCACTATCTCTTGTGCTTTTATACCTCATTCGGTCAGAGCCAATTCGGTTCGTGTAAAACATGAGACTACAAGTCATGTTTCCGCTTAAAGGCCACTGCCAAAACACCCCACTCTAGAAACAAGAACGCCCCCATGGCTAGGTTTCTAAATACCTAAATCACGCGAAAACCATTAAAAACAGGGTTGGAACCTCTAGTATACCATTAGTTCTTATTAGACAAAGGACCTTTGATCCATTTCAGATGGATCAACATAAAACTCGCCTTAACTCAACATAATCCCAATAAATGATCTCAAGAAATTAAGTTCAGCAATCACATACCGGCAAGACTCTAGATTCAAGTAAATAACGTAACCAAGATAATTCTAGAAGAAGTTTGAAGTAAATAAAGTTAACTCCAGCAGTTTTATTCTCTGGACCATTGGGCGGCTTCAGCTGTCCATCTTCCCATCAAGTTTCTCTCCGCTTCTCCGATTGCACCTCTTTTTGAATTCTGTCGGGAACAAGACAACTCTACTCGTACTGAAGATTCTGGTAAAAATGCGAATCGCATTTTTACTCTTGTAATTTCTGCCAGCTTTCCTGCGACTAAATCTCAAATCTTCTGATGATCTTAACTTCTGATCTTCAGTTGTCGGGAGAACCTTGAGCATGACATGGTTGATTCAATTTTTTGAAAAATACTGTTGCCCCAAAATCAAGGTTGAACTTCCATTTCAAGGTCAAACTTCCAAATATGACCAACTGGCACATAACGATTTTGTGGCATTTCTGGAACGCTCTCGGATCTTCACAATTATTTCCCAATTTTCTATCTCTCATCAAAAATAGTCGTTCTTTGCTCGACTAGCAAAAATTGTCGTTCTGATTTTTGCAATTCTGCATTCAGAAAATGAAAATGGTCACATGTCTTTGCAACGATTTTTTTAAAATTTCACATGTCAGTTAAAACTGACCTCTCCCAAATCGTTCAGTTTGCCGAATAGGACCGTTAATTCTCCGAAACAGCATTAATTCTACCTCTAAACTGCTCTGGATGAAAATTCGTTTTTTCCCAGCATTTTAGTTGCCATTATGGTCGATTGTCTCAAATTTTAACATATTTAATCGGTTTAGATGTAATTTTTCTAAAACTCGAAGGCCTAAAACCAATATATTTTATAATCTCCTATAATATATTTCTTCCTAGTTGTTTTACCTTTTTTCTTTCATTAGAAATCAAATCATCCTCATTTATGCAACCAAATCTCTCCATCATTGTCTGAAGCATTTTATCGACAAAAATAACAGCAAAGTCTTCACCAGACAATTGCGATTCCATGTCTATCGTTGAAGTCAGATACCGCGAATCCACCGGAACAACTTGGCGAACTTACTCCACAGCGTTCCTCAATCCAATAAAGGACAAGTAGTAGTCTTGGACGACATGATATGCAAGACGATAGCCAGCCAACATACGAATAACTGAAGAGCCTTCTCTGCTAAGGGTCTTATAAGTGTCTGCGCAGCTAATTTTTGTCGGAGAATCGATACACCTGCTATCAAGAGTCATCTCATCAGCTCTGGAGTTAGGGCACTGCACATCACACAGTTCTCAATCTCGAAATCGAAGAGGAGATCGAACCAGAGCTGCTGGAGTGTTAAAATGGAACTGAAACCCACGAAAATGGCATTGGAAAACAAAAACAGCCTCAGAGAGGTTTTTTCTGAACTTCAAGCAAACACGAATAAAGAGTCAATTCAGCAAAAAAAGGAGCAGAGTTGTGGTCTTTGTCAAGGAAATTTACCGCTGGAAGGAGAAATTATGAACGAAGAGGGTGAGTTACAGCTGCTCTTTTCTGTTTTGATTTGTCACGTGATGCTTAGTCTTTGTGGGCGGCAGAGTGAGTACAGTTTTGCTACCATTTCTAAAGTTAAAATGATCTTTTGAAATGAAAATCAAAATTGAAACTGGAAATTGAGGTGAAGCTTTAATATCTCTTAACTTTTTCAATTGCCACCAACGCGTAAGAGCGCTGAAAGTTTGCCTGGGAATACATAGAAACAGAATTCTGAGATTCAACGAAGAAAGTGATTCAGAGTTTTCGTTTTGAGTTATGTCACTTGCGGTTTAGTCCTCGTGGCCGTCACAACACTGAGTACAGTTTTTACCTTGGACTCCATTGTTTATATGGCCTTAAATGCAAATATTAAAATGGAAATAAAAAATTGAGACTACTCCTCACTTTTTATCATATATATCAATAGCAACCAACGCGTAAAGTTTCTGAAAGTCTAACTGAGAAAAATAATTTGGCTGATTTTTGAGAATTCGGTTGCCTGGAACGGTTTTTATTTACCAATTGGTCCATTATTAGATTTATTTTTCTCAGAAAATAAAATAACTAAACAAGATCAGACGCAAAAAACATGTCAATTGAAAAACATGGCAACAAAAATAATACAAAGAGGGTTAAGAGACGAATTATTGCTTTCGGTATTTTAAGAGGAATGACTTCCTTAAGAAGAAAAGCAAACGCTGTGATCAAACTAAGACATCAAAGAAGCTAGAAACGTAGGTTGAAACGTTAGGAACCGTTTTGATGTCATGAAGCTATCATAATGGATTCAGCAAATTTTTTTGTTTTAACCAAGTTTAATTTATGACAAGGATAACTTCAGTGACACACACGTTTTTTTTTTACTGAAGTCGACATGTTTCTCTTTCAGTTTGCAGAAGTTGCAAAACACCCTTGAAATTCGTGACATTGAGGTTGCGGCGAAAGCCCAGAGTAAACGGGTGAAGCAGGCACTTTATACAGACTGACATGGGAAATCAAAAAATCATGTCATGAACAACGTGTTACTCGAAGTGCCGTTTGACAATGGGTCGATTTCTGTGTTATGATGGGAAAATTAGTAAATACAAAATTGTAAGGTTGCTTGATCCGACCGATTTCAGTGAAAAGAAAGCAAGAACTAGCTCATTAAAAATTTAAAAATCAAAAAATATCAATATAAAACTATTGGCTATGAATAAAAGAGAGATTAAATTAGTTCAAATCTCCACAAAAGACTAAAGTCAACAGGTAGACCACCGGTCAGATAAAATGACCTGGCTAGAATGCACTCAAATGCTATACCAATGAGGTCAGTCATATCATTGCGTGGCAGCCTGATAAATTGAACAGTATCCTAGCTAATTTTTTTTCACGTTCTCGAGGGAACCAACTTTGGAACAACTTCACGGATTGAAGGCAGGGTTATAACGAGTTCTGATGTGGCGGCTGATAAAAAATCACATCTCTAGAAGATTAAAGTGTAAATGAAAATATACTTTTGAAGGAAGCAAATGATACACCGGTTAGAAAGTATTTGAGCAGTAAACCACCAACGATAGCGAAAACAAAAACATTTTAACATGTATAATAGTCGTGTCCATCTCAAATTGGAAAAACCAAGCTTGATTTATATCTATGGAGAGAATAGCTATGATAATTAAGAGTTTTTCCGCTCAAAGAATTTGAACTTGCACTTTGAACAAATGTCTGTAGAAAATTCTGCCTTGAAACTACAAACCGTTTGCTTACAGGTTAACAAGGGTGTAGGGTGAGGCATGTTTGAACTGTTATCACGTTGAATGCTGAACTATATCAGACGCGGATCACCGACACATAACTGAAACGGCCTGGTTTTGTAACAATTGCCTTGCAAGGAAAAGTTTTGTGGCAGAACCACATTGGTGTAGCTTCTTCTCAGATACTTTGATGATATAGTGAGAACAGTTAAAATTTGACCTGAAAAAGCTGTCAATAGACTTCATTCTCACTTAAAGTTCCCTTTGTAAACACGGTGTTGTAAACACGGAGTTGTATCAAAAAGTGTTGCTTTTCTAATTTTAGAAATTAACAGTGATAAGAATAGGAGAATGACCCGTGGTTCGTTTCAAAAAATAAACAGGTATCTTCATGAACTTCAGCAGTTGTGCCCCCTTGGTCTAAGAAGAAGATAAAATAAAGAAAATTGTTCACCGTCTCTCCCGTTTACGTCTACACGGGAAGTTTTTAATAAGCCAATAAAAACTACATGAAGAGTGGTCGGACAACCACTAACCAGATGACTGGTCATCTTCGGTTGCTTATCGACACCTCAAAACGGTCATAAGAGAGAATAAAACACTAAGAGCAAGAATGAAAATCTAAAATATTCTACTAGCAGTAAGGACCTAACAGCCACGCAACTGTTCAATATCGAGAAAATCACTCAAAAGCGTTTGCAGAGAAAGTGCGGGACATCACAGAAACGCTAAAACTGTAAACGACGCCAAAATTTCAAGCAAATCTGCCAATTTAAAATAAGTTCTTTTGGTTAAGCTGGAATCTAAAGTACCATATAAATTAGAAGGTATTGGATGTATATCCATCAATTTTAGCTAGTTGGGCAGGCATCTTAAATATATGGTAGAACGACACCGTAAAAAAAGATGCTTCTGTCGGCCAACATTTCAAACTAAAAGGAAGATCTTTGTCCCGTCCAATAGCAGTATTTAATTATTGACGGTAGAAACTCTGTATGTTAAGAAAAAGAAACCAGGACACAAAAGAAGCGACAATTTTAGACCCAGGGAGTTGACAATGAAGCTATAATTTCAAAAAACTAAAAAATTGGCTAAGTATCAAAACTTATTAAAAAACTGACATGCGAGAGTAACATTGATATTCCAATTCAGAATTTTGTTTTAAAAAACCATAAAAAAGAACAAATTTCTCACACAATTTTCGCTGGACCAATTAATTAGTTTTCAACAAAGATTGCGTAGCAGATATTTTCTAGTCTGTTGAGTAATAATTATGAAGTGCTCATTTTTATCATTTTGAACTTAAAAGTTAGATTTTCATACGCCAAGATGCATTAAAAATGGACAATATTTTTTTTCTATTTTAAAATTCTAACATATTTGATTCATTAAATGCGGTAAAATTGAAACTTAAATTGTCTGGTGTTTTTGGTCAGAAAGGTCAAAAGTTCAGAATGGTCTTTCGGTCAGAATGTTCTAAAGATTCAGAATTGTCAAAAAGTTAATGTCAAACACAATCAAATAATAACCTATCCTCTAATACAAAATCAGTTATAAAAAATTTTGCTGAACTTGTTTTTATCAGAGTTTTCTCAGTAAAACTTTTGATTTTCTTGATTTAAGTTTTTTCTGGTCAAAAGTAAATTTCAAACAACCTTGCATTCATGTGCATTTTAGGACTTTTAAAATAAACTAACCTAAATGACCTCAAAACATCCATTAGCAGTGGCTAATTACATAAGTTTTGGTTCTGAAACATCTTGATAAAAATTTCCAAAAATGATCAATTCGGTTTGAATAACCTTTAAACTCTAAAATTAGATAAAAACGATTTTTTTTTATATTTTCTGGAAGTTTCTTGGTTTAATAGTTTTTGTTTCGACAAGTACGCTTTTGAGAAAAAAAACTAAATAATTTTGGAACAAATTTTCATATTGCAACTCTCCGCTTCTTATATCATCTTGCTTGTTCAGGCCAGGCTTCACTTTCGTTAAATGTATTGCCACTAGGGTTAACAATTTAATGTCGTTTTTCGGGCTACTTATATTTTTAACTGACATCTGCGCTATTTCCCTCAAGCCGGCCTTGCTGAAGGTGGAGACCTATAGGTGAGTCCATTTTCTTATGCTCCTTTTTTCTAGTAATTAAATACTGAATGTTTCGTCTAAAGTAAGGGAAAGTACACCCCTTACATGACAGTTTATAAAATACTCCTGATTTGAAGTCACTAGATAATGCTGACTTCAGAAAAGGAAAATTTTTTGTTAGTTAGTTTGTGTTTGAATCTAAGTTTTTTGAAGACAAGAAGCAGCATTCTGTTTTGTCTTTGTCAAAAAGGCTTTTTCATGCAGGCTTTTTCTGTTCAGTGAGCTACTCGGATCAGCAGTACAAACAATTTGGACGACAAAACGGTTTCTCTTAAAGAACAAATAGCTCAATTTAGAACAATTCAAAAAAATATGAAGTTGCACCAGTGAGCAGAATTTGAGCTGAAGCCACTACGATTGTTAATAGATCACAAAGGGATGTCAGCAAGTTTGATTGCCAAAAACAAGGCAACAAAGAGAGAACAAAGACTATCGTGGCGACAGAAGAAAGCCACAGGAAACGTCATTAAAGTCGTGGACAGAGGAGCAGTCAGTGCAACAAAGAGAGAACTGATAAAGAAAAAAACTGATTTGCTTGATGCACTGCAGATTTTTTTACGCGTGGCTTGTGTTTTTCCCTTTGTATGGCTCAGACATTTTTGCTAAAAATTTTAATTGTTAGAAAATGTTTGAATTTTAGGAACGCTGAGATTGGTCTTTTTGATCCAATTATTTGGTGCCTGTTTTTTAATGAAAGAGCTTAGTTAACTTGAAATAGACAGGAATATACGGTTTAGAAAGATGTTTAAGACTTCGATACCTGTAGATTAAGATAAAAATTAGGGGAGGTATCACAAAGTGGCAGTGATGACCTAATCGCCGGTGCAGAAAAATTTAAAGAGCCGATGTAGGCGATGATTTTCCTTTTGGTAAAGCATCAAAGTGATGCAAAGTTAAAACATAACATCAAAAGACCATCAAAACAAGATGGATTCTTGTCAGAGAAACCTAATAAATTCGTTCGAGTGATTTATTTTAGATAATATAAGGAGCTTGATAACATTTGAATGTCGGAATGGTCCAAAATATCTTATTAGAGTAAAATAAAGAACCGCATTTTTATTTGGTATGGTAATTTGTCTCTCCTATTTCTTCTTTTCCGAAATGAGAAAAAAATCAGGGCGATTTGCACAATTATACGGTTTGGAAAAGGTACATAATACTTTGAGAAGTGTAGATCCAATGAGGACTGGTAGAACCATAATAAAATGACAGTGAAGACCCAATCTCTGGTTCAGAATGAAACTGAAGAGCTATTGTGGGCGTTGCTTGTCCCTATCGCGAAGCAACCAGTTGATGAAATTTCAAAGACGAACATCAGAAACTCATAGAAAAAGTGAGTAAATTCAGCTAAGAGACCAGATAGACCCCTTCGAGTGAGACATGTTCGATAAGTCGAGGCAAGGAAAAATCGAATGGGCCCTCAACATCCAATTAGAGCAAAATAAAGAACAGGATTTTCTGCTATTAATATAAATTTTTCTCTCACAATTGCAGAATCACAAATCATCAAATCATTAGAAAAAATCATTGCAAACATATGTTGCAGCAGACACTAACGCTAGAGAGCAAGGCAAACCGAACATATAAAACAATTAGAAAATCAAGAATTTTTCTCAAAGTTACTGGGCTAACGTTTGTGCCTTTAATGAAACGGAAAAATTTTGATTAATGAAGAGAAAAGTTAAGGAAAAAACTATTTTTTTTCGTGAAAATTTGCACGAAAATTTTGAAAGAGGCGTTTTTCGACAACTTGACACCAAATAGTGATAAAAAATTTAATTATTTTATATGAAGACAAAAAGAGACTTAAGATTGCTTCTATTCTGAAACGAGGAAAACAGGTGGACAATTTGCACGAATGTACGGTTTAGAAAAAGTACACACGACTGACGCAGCTAATTAAAATGTGCTTTAACTTCGGGGATGTTTTCGTAAGAATTCCAACAAAATGCTTGTTAAGTTTCTCAAAATCCAATCAGCAAGATCAATTTTGTCAGACGTTTTACAACTTTTTCTTGGTTCAAATGATTGAAAACCTGTTTTTTGTTCAGTCTTAAACTGAAATTTTTGTTGTAGTAGTGAACTTATCCATGAACAATCACAAAAATGATTGCTTAACATTCGAAATTATAGTAAATCTGGATGTAAAAAATGTACACTGGAAATCCAAGCAAAGAAGCCCCAAGGTTTGGCTCACATATTTTTACCACCAAGAGTGTCCTACTGATTATTTATAATCTTCCAAAAAAATCAATGAATGATCTGAGCCCATGCCGTAGTAGGAAACTAACTTAGTGATTGAAAGGAGTCGATAGGATAAATGACGAATCTGGTGCCATCCTGCAAGCAGAAAAACATCATCCAATGATGTTTACGCGGCAACTAAGTGTTCATAAAAACTTTAGCAGCTCATCAAGTCATTAAAGTTATAATAAAGTGTGGAAACTCTTATGGTGCAACGGCGCACAAACTTGCGTGCAAGCGTGCTGTTATGAACAAATCCAGTGACACTCTGAAGATTTTTTGAACTTAATCACAACAACACGAGAACCGTGGTATGATGATGGTTTAGTATATAGACAAATAACCAACAGCAACCAGTATTCGGAAGTTTAAGCTGCGTTTCAGTTACCTTGCAGCATAGTTTCATCTAGATCGAGTACAGTTTTATAGAGTAAGATCATCTTATAAAAGAGCTAATATGTCAAATTATATCAAATCTTATCGTATTTTGAAGTGTTTTTGAAAAAATTTCAATTTTTTTTTTGATAAAAAATCCGAATTTTTTGCACAAAAACCAAAAAAAACGTCTTTTTTTTAACCATTCTCTTACCAACAATCAAACACTGATACCTTATAAATATTCTATCCCTATCTCAATCATGTGGGTGTCCAAGGCACCCACCCCACTTCACCTCCAACATCTACTACTTGTTGGTGTTCTAGATCAGACAAGTTGGTGAAATCATTGATTTGGACACAATTTGAAAAAATGGTTTTTATTTTGAAAAGAAAAAATTGGGAAAGTGCTGATCTAGATAGTAACCTAATTGAATTTGTCTGACTGCCTTCAAACATTTTGTGCCAAAAATTTTTTGTTTCTCTCTGATAACTATTGAGAGATTAAGGACTCGCGACAAAGTTCTTGAGAAAAATTTCGGATTCTTCAATTTAAACATTAAGAGCTTTACTCCGATTGTTATCTGCTGGAATAGTTAAGTACTAGTTCAGTTAATTGTAATCTGTTAAGTACCAGTTCCATCATGGAAGTGG
This sequence comes from Symsagittifera roscoffensis, assembly GCF_963678635.1. Lineage (NCBI taxonomy): Eukaryota > Metazoa > Xenacoelomorpha > Acoela > Convolutidae > Symsagittifera > Symsagittifera roscoffensis. The sequence goes on along the minus strand of NC_087063.1, from coordinate 1,237,901 downwards.
TCCATAAATGTGATGGAGAAAAAGAAAGCCGAGACAGTCAAATTCTGTAACCGCTCGACCGCACCGAAAATTTTTCAGCTATTTTTTCAATAGCAGAACTATCATGCATGCCGTTATTCGAAGCCATTGGACATTAAATAAAGTTGGATTCTTATGCACTAAACGGCCCAAAATCAAATTTTCTGCATCGTAAGCTGGAAAATATGCGTTCGAATTTGATTGGGTAATTTTAGCCAATCAAATTCAAGTTAGACGGTCAGTCATTCCGATCAACCTTTCCAGCAGATAAAAATATTAGCCGAAATTTCCCGAAAAGATGGAACTTTGTAAAATAATCAAATTAATTTTGAGGTACTTGTGAAACCTTGCCCAGACAAGAAAAACTTAATAAAACGGCTTGACAAAACAAAAGTTCAAATTTTTTCATCATTTCGGCTGATAATTTTATCTGCTTGAAATGGCAAGAATTTTCCATTTGAAATGGCAGAAAATGTCGAAGGAACTTGATTGGCTAATTAGCCAATCAAATTCAACCACATCAATTTCAGGTTAAGAGATGTAGAAATAATGATTTTGGGCCGTTTAGTGCATAAGACCCTAAAGTTGGGGTAAAATTAGCCAAATTAGGTCAGTTTGTGTAAAATCGTACGAGGCAAATTGACTCACATTAACATGAAAATAGACCTACAAATCGGTTTTTTTTAATACGTTCTACCATTCGTAAATTCTAATACTTGGTGTTTAAATTAGCGTGTGGTGGTGAAAAAAAACATAAAAATACCACAAGTTTTTCATTTTATGAGTGAGCAAACACTGTTTCGTCGACTTCCAAAGGGAGTCAGATGTCCAGTGCATGTTGCGACTTTGCGCGACGCATCTTGCGAATTTGAGCGACCCATGTTGCGACTCTGTGCGACCCAGACCCATTGCGGGATGATGGAATTTCAAGCGCAGAAAGTCCATTTCAGCAGCCCATTGCGACTTCAAGCAGCCCATTGCGACAGCAGCCCATTGCATCTTGCGAATTTGAGCGACCCATGTTGCGACTCTGTGCGACCCAGACCCCTTGCGGGATGATGGAATTTCAATCGCAGAAAGTCCATTTCAGCAGCCCATTGCGGTCGCAAAATGAGTCGCGGATCTCGGCCCGGGTTGTAACGAACGGTCTTGTTTTTGCGACTTTCCTAACGAAAGTAACAGAATATTTGTGCTCGAAGGACCTTAATAGGCAGTCGGAACATTCAGGGCTTTGCTTTGATGAGAGCAGTCTTGTTGTTCTTACAATTGAAGAAGTCAACACCCTAAAGGGACTAATTCGAACAGTTTTGTATATAGCTGAACAATATTTGAGGAGAACAAGGCTGAGTCGAACTGCACCCCCCCCCCCCCCACACACACACACAAACACACACAACATATGCGTGTTACAATTTGCTAACTTAAGTTTTTCCATTTTTTGTTTTTATAAAACACGAGCTGATTTGTTCGCTAAATATCAAAATGTTAACAGTTGCATTCCCAAACGACGTTTTCTAAACATGCTTGAGATAACGTTAGCCTAGCATCGTAGCCTGTTATAAAAAGAGAAATATGAATCCTTATCGGTGGAATCGGTATAACTCAGCCGTTAATTGGTGTCCTTGGTTGATTTTAGTTCCATTAGTTTTACATGAAATTTAAATCCTTCAATTACAAATTTAATTACAATAGTAGACTCTTTTCCACTTTCGTTGCTCATACTTTAAAATTCGTTTATTCATTGTTTTCTGGGTTGTGTGGCCCAATGCGTGATATTCAGTTAAAATGTACCATGTTCAGAATAATTTGCGGGGGTGGAAAAGAGTCAATAAAAATAATATTTTTAGATGAAAATGAAATAAAATAACTGGTTTAAATGCGTCCATTTTAAAATAATTTTAAAAAAAGTCTCGCTAGCAAGATTTTGGCGAAGTGATTTCAGCAAGCATCAAAAGAAAGGAACTTGAGCACAAAGGCTATAGTTTTGTCCATGTGACATAGTTTGTGTCTATCAGAACCTGTACCCATTCCACTTGTATTGTCCTTCAAGATTACACTGTCGGTAAGAATTACAGACATAGTGTCTTGGACAAGAGTCATTGTCGAAGAAGCCGCCGGTATCGTAGCAGGGTTTGCACAGAGTATAAGGCCAACACTCATCTTTTACTGCAACCAAGTTAGTAGAACTCGGCTCGAGCTCATTATAAATTGTTGTCGCATAAAGTTACCCACTATTTGCTTCGCCCTTCTAGTGAAAATATACCAATGTTTCGACTTTTTTTCCAATTTCGCTCGCACCTCTTTAAATTACAACTTGTTCATACTATTTGCGTGGAACAATTGTGGTAAGAATCGTTAACTTCTTGATACCGACTCGCTTTATTGCAGTTTATATTTTCCAAAAACATAACGTTGTACTATTGCAATGACTTTTGAATCTAACCTATCTATTGAACTTTTCCAGCCCCCCTTTTATCAAACAATTACATCAAAAAAAACTTGTCCGAAAAATTTTTTCACGTTGCAAATTTAGGCTCTTTTCCAGTTTCCCCCCCACCTTTCAAAATACCGAGTTTTATGTTTGTTTTACGTGTTATCACGGCTAAATGCGTGATGTTACGCAGTAAAGTATGAAGAAAAAATCTGTTCACAGTTGTCGATTTGTTCACTACGCCAAATTTCATTGCATTATGACAACGTTAAAGAAGCTTTTCAAAGTTGAATTTGAGAGGGGGGAAACTGGAAAAGAGCCCAAATTTATAGGTTTCAAGAAAAGTCGAGGACAGTTTACGAGAAAATTTAAAAAATTTAAAATCGGTCAAAAAATCATAAGTTTTTGTTTTTTGCAAATTGGCTCTTTTTCCTTTTTCCCCCCACCTCACTCAAACATGAACTTTATGGTCTACCGAGTGGTTTTACAAGGTTAATTATGAAGACCAAATATGCTTCTTATGGCCTAATTAGTCTGCATGCCAATTTTCACGACAATCGGGCAAAGTGAACGGAAACTTCAAATATGAAAATTTGCAGGTGGGGGGAAAAGGAAAAAGAGCCTGCAAATTTACTGTTGTAGAGAAAAGTCGAAAAAGGTATAAAAAACTGGCGAAAAATCGAAATTTTTGAAAAAATAATGGGCGTGGAATTCGCGCATTCCGTTTACAGTTACGGAATCTAGAACATCTAGTTATTTTTTACGCGGAATTCACAGAAATTTTGCAAGTGGAATCTTTTTACATTTTAGAACAAATATGAAGACTTCTCTCTGGAACCCAAGAGTATACAGACACCAAATTGTGCGCCTTCAAAAGAAGGAGCAACACAGTGTAACAAAATTTTTGGGTGTAATTTCTCGTATGAGAAGTTTTTTAAAACCATTTTATATTAATTAATTACGATGGAGGGAAAACTGAAAAGGAGCCTATTATCATATTAGGCTACTTTCTAGTTTTCCATCCCTAAAATGCAAAAGTAGCTGGCCCCGCTCTTTTTCCTTCCTCTTCCCCAACCTGCGACATTTTACTCGTGGAATTTTGCTGACCTTGACAAGAGCCTAGCTAGATTTAAGAGCCGAGTTGTTAAAGAACTGACCTCTATAGCACACCCATCCCTCTTCCCATTCACAGTCGCCCGTGTTGCGACAGGGCCGGAAGGGTCCTGATCTGCCCCGCTTCGTCAGGTCGGAAGAAACTGTTCCGTTAACCAGGTTTCCCTCAGACTCCTCCAGTGTATGACAGCCGGCACCTTTGTGCCACTTGTTGCAACGTGTTTGGGTCACATCAAAAAGAGCACTGATGGTTACGCACGTCACGAGAAACGACGACGACTTTGAGAACTAAAAAATGGTTTAATACAAAATTAACATGCACAGTACAGTTTTGACAAAAAATGAGACAAAAAATGAAAAGTACCCGGGTGCTCGAGCGAAAAAGAATAGTCGAGACAGGTTTTTGGGTGGAGCACGGTCTAACGAGCCTTGAGTGCTCTGAGATTTGCTCCGAATGCTACTCTCAAAATATCGCCGTTTGAAGCTCATCACGGCAGGGCAGCAAATACGGTCCTTCGAAATCTCACGAAAAAGCCAACCTTGCACTGAGTGTTGAAACAAAAATCTGCCTATTTAGATTCTACTGACCCACGAAATCAGAAGATTCCCCAACCTATGGCAACTGGTTGGGAGGAACGGTCTGACGTTGAGTATGACGTCGAACACATGAACCACCCTAGACGACTGGCACAAGAGCAACTAGTTTCGGCGGCGGATGGAACATCAATGGTGGGCGTGAAACAGGTCATGGGGGCAAGTCCAAACAGCCGAGCAAACGGACGGAGCTCTTGTTCCAACGACTTAAGGACAGTAATAAAAGGTATAGACCCATAAATCAGAAAGTAGTTAGCGAATCTAAGCATACTCTAACCTTAGCAAATGGCTCTGTACTTAGGAAAAGTAGAGTTGCTGAGAAAGTCCTCAAACCCAACGCGCCGCAAATTGCGAGCAAACTAACACTACCACCCCCAGCTATGAGTGCGCTGAAACGTCGGGCGGAATTGAAACGAGCACTAAACGAGCAGGCGGCGGGGACAAGCACACGGAGTACAGCCGAGAATAGAACGCGAGAAATATCACCAGCGGAGGAGGCAGACTCGGATTCGGAGTACGAGCCAATAACGATTTCACGATACGCAGGGCAAACAACAGCTGCATCCGATCGGGGCGTGGAAGTGAATGCACCAAAGGTGTTTAAAGATGCAGAGGGCGTAGCGGAAAAACCCCACTCATCCGAAGGAAGCGGCGGTCCAACATCCAAGGGAGTGGACACGGAAGTCCAAACCATGAATACCGAACAAGGGGGAAGTGCCCCGAATTTGAGCAACGAAGGACAGCGGGGAAAACAAGCCAAGAAGAAAGGAGAGCGAGGGCGACGTCTACGTCTACGTCTCGTATCATATTGTAGCCGGGAATCAGAAGACCAAGATGGGACGGGATCAAGGAAAAGTACCAGAAAGCGGACGGCGGTATCCAAATTCGGCGGGGTTATGATAGACAGCATATTCAAAACGAGAACGACCAAAGGGGAGGAAGACAGAGAGCGGGACACGACTTAAGCAGGAAGATAAACTTGGAAGATGGAGTGAAAGGAGATGAAGCAAAACTATTTAAACTTAAAACTTATGCCCAGGGAGAGGGTGGACCACTGCGGGTCTAAAACTCAAACATTTATCCCTCGGATAATTTTTAAAACGCTTGTTTACAAAATGATCGTTGAGGGAATGTCATATATATGTTATTCCTAGTCTTTAACTATATATTATTTTGTTTGGCGCCATTGGTTTTAGCCATGTGTTTGGTGCGGCTAACAATTAATTAGTACCTGCCAATCTTAGTTAAGTCTGTCTATGTTTTGAGTTATTGTTGCTAACCGTTAGTCAGTCTAAATTCAGTGAAGTTACGATATTGAACTTACATTTTTCACAGCTTACTTCGAGCACGCTCGAAACATACCTTGAGCACGGTCGAAAAGTACCTATTGTCCCGCTGTCATTCAGAGTCGAAAAGAAAAGTTTCTTTCAAATAACATATTTTTTAAACCAGTATTCCAAGATGGAATAAATAGCGCATAAATAGATTATCTCTACGAAGCATTTAAATTGCAAACAACTTAAATTTGGATACCTCATGTTGCTTTAAAGTCAAAATACCCGAATTTGGTCAAGCACGTTCGAAACATATCTTCTTTGTGTCTAGCACACTTTTTTTTGGACCAAAATTAAATTATATTATGACAACGTTAAAATAATCAAATGTCGGCGAAG